>NC_035440.2:139400184-139603211 GCF_002127325.2 Helianthus annuus
GGTATACCCGTCTCACCCGGTCCATGTACCCGTCTCTCAGTTAATACCCGCAACTAGTCTATTGATAAAGATAAACAATTATATTAATAATAAAGATTATTAATAACATAAACCCGCTCATGATCATTAATATAATTATGATCCATTTCGCATATCGTTCATAATTACCAGTTAAACTAGTTAAGTGGATTATAGTTTGTTGCCCACGGTGTACTCTTATGGGTCATAACTCGGTTGGTCGCGTTAATTCATTGGACTGATCCATTTTTCCAACACGAATAACAACAAGTAGCAAAGAAAAGAAAATTTTTGGGAATTGAAGTTACAGAGGAGAAAGCATGGGATTAAAGACTTGGCATAAAAGATTTAATCTTTCGGTTAGAGAACTTTATTTTATAGTTTCGGTTTATTTAAACTTGATACATGTTTAATTTTATTTATGTTTCGTTCTTGATTATGAGTAGCTAAACTTGTTATGGTTGCTTAGGATTGATGAACTAGATGAATTGTTTGATTGATTAACTTTTGGTTTTGAATGAATGTGTTGATTTACTTACAATTTTGAAAACCGATTTAAATTATTTGCGTGTTGGTATTGATTGGTTTGATAATATATTTATCGGTTCCATTGCTCTGGATACTTAGAAAAATATACTTTAGAGTCGGGAGTCAGTCTTAAAGGTTTTTGATCAAAAGCTTTGTATGTATTGAAAAACAATTGATGCAGGATTACTAGAATTTACAAGAATAAATAGGCAATACAATAAACTCAAGATGGAAACTAATAAAAGGAAATAGTGTGCACGGTTGTCAATATGCTGGAGATAAGGATGGATCTTTGATTGAGAGTAAAGCACGGAGTGGAAAATGTGCATACAATAATGCAATCTCAATACCCAACCTCAAGGTGGAGCGTGCAGATTTCGCATGCCCATCTTGACAAGCAGTAACTCGAGTGGTTTGGTCCCCAAAACCTTTGTGAGAAGGTCGACTATTTGTGCCTTCGTGTTAACATAGAGGGGTTTGATTTCATGCGATTCAACTCGTTCCTTGACAAAATAACAGTCCATTTCCACGTGCTTTGTTCATTCGTGGAAGACTGGGTTATTTGCGATGTGCCAAGCTGCATTGTTGTCATAGTAGAGTGGCGTAGTTTCATGTTGTTTTGTTTCTAGTGCCTCAAGTAACCTACACATTCATAGAATTTCACTAGTGCGTTGGCCATTGCACGATATTCGGCTTTAGCTGTGGAGAGAGAAATGACTGACTGCTTCTTTGATTTCCATGAAATGGGAGCTCCCCCTAACAGTAGAATGTACCCCGTCCTTGATCGTCGTGTAAGCGAGCACCCCATCCAATCCGCATTGCAGTATGCTATTAAATCCATACCACCTTCCTTCGGAAAGAAAATTCCCTACCGTGGTTGTCACACCCCAACCGATGGCGGAATCATCGGGGCGCGGCACTAGGTGAATTAAATTGCTCAAGAGAATCCATAACAACTATTTAGCGACAATATTTAATGCGTTCATTATCCCATACTAATAAACAAAATAATCAGTAAACAGTCATACAGATTTCATGTTCTCTCAAACAATACAAATCCGACAACCTAGATTTATTGTGTGTTTCTAGACTTCCTAGCTTGATTTCGAGATAGACTGCGATTAACCTGCAACATACGTTAAAATAATGTCAGTACAAAAATATACCGGCGAGTGTAGGATCGGGGATTCGATCAAATGAGTCGATCAGAAGAGTTCTAGACCAAATCAGAGGCGGAATTTATTGATTTGATCTTCATTACAGCTTGATTTGCACTTAGAAGTAGATTAAATGTCGATTGTATTGATTTGATACAGTTACACGAGATGGCGACACTTCAGCAGAGCTTCACTACTGGAATCAGAATGTTACAAATGAAGACCCAAGACCTCATATATATAGGAAACCCATGTCGCACGAACCATCCACACGATCTGGTCCAGGTCGCACGAACTGGTCACCTCTTGCGAGGTGGCTGGTTCAGACCTGTTTCCTGTTTCTCTCAAACAACGTGTCTTGGTCTGTCTATTCTATTACATGACTCGATACAAGACGAAGTCAACAGACATATGCACTAACAAACTCCCCCTTGGATGTTGACGAGTCTTCAGTGTATTGAGTCTTCAGTCTTGATCGGTCTTTTCGCTCTTTCCAAAGTATCTTTCTTTGTAAGCATCCTTCAATCTTTCTCTTACTCTATCATCAGAATCTCAACCTGGCTCTATTCTCTCTCTAAATCTCTTTATCAGGTCTCTTGATCCTTAAGTTTATCAGCATCAGCAGCTTCTATCTCGAACGCTATTCCAATAACTGAATCTGGCTCTTATATATTCAGACTCCCCCATTCGATAAGCTGGGATCGCAGTCTGGAATTCATAATCTGCATCTTACACAGGTTTAGAAACGTTTCCTGGCTCTCCGTAGCAACAGGATCAGAAACCTGGCTCTAATCTGCATATGCTAATGCGGAAAATCCTCAGGAGTCGAAACCTAGCTCTTTCAAAGCTTTTTACCTGCACAAACTCTACCCAAAAGTAAATTTCACAAGTTATAAAATTTAACAAATTTAGAAACCACTGGTAGATATCATGCAACATCAACAATAGTTATATCAAGTTCAAATTAATGATCTTGATTAACTAACAATAAAATCATCCTCAAAACATCACTTGTAAAATTATCATATAACATTTCTCAAATTATCTCAAGCTTTATCTTCATTTTTCATTTCAAACACTCTCTCCCAATCCACTATCGTTCATCATGTTTAGCACTCGAAGTTTTGAAAATCAGCTTTTCAACATCAGTTGTCGAAAATAAGATGAAATAAAATCTTTTTGATTTTTCAAAATTTTATGCTAAAACACATTAATGAAAAGCAGTAAAGAAATATTTACAGACAATATTTTTGTGAGTTTGTGTAAGATGATCATATCAGTTTTTGAAACTTATCACTAACACCGTTGATCTTGATTAAACTTTAAGTCTTAAACAAATTCACTTCTGATTGTCAGTATTGTTATCCACTTAAACCTCTACACAAGTTTCAATCGATTCGAGATACGAATTAGTGTTTTAAGGACTTAAACTTATTCGCGTGTCCCACCTTAGAATATACTCCCGTATCAAAATTCCCTAGATTCAGTCTTACAGGTGAGTATACCAATTTGATATCTGTATTCTGGGTTAGTGCGAGACCTTGAGAGCTCAGGTATGAATTTCCGTTCAGTTAAATAGATGAAGGCTCAACTTTAGGTGTGTTCCCTTTAGGGAATCTTTTCTTCAACTGCAATTGATTCATATCTTTCGATATTTTTCAATTTTTATGCAGAGGGTAAGCTTTAAAAGCGCGTAAAGTATTATACGAAGTCTAGGCCATTGCTTCCGCAATATCAGAAGACCAGGTATAATACCCCAGATATCAAACAGTATAAAGACCTAGTATCTCAGAATCAGACAATCTCTCAAACAAGATTTCGGGGGTTACCCATATTTCCGAGAGATGTTCCCCACGAGATAAGTAAGTATTGATATTTAGGTTTATATCTCAAATTCAATCTACTAGTCGTGTGAAGTCTACTGGCACATCATCAGTGAGACTTGTTTAAAAACATTTTGACTTTCCATTTCTTTAGCATGTTGTGATAGTCCACTGATGTACTATCATTTCCTCTTTTTCACAACAAAACTCATTTTTTATTTTTTTAATGTTTTTGGCTTTTTAGATTTTATCATGTTTTTGGCTTTTTAGATTTTATCATGTTTTTGGATTTTTCAAATTTTCAAAATTTCTAAATTTTTTACTCCCCCTAAAATCAAAAATTTGTTTCAATTTTTGATTTTCAAGGAAAATTTGAAAATAAAAGCCATAAACTGTACAAATAAAATGACAAACTGATGTGAATTGCCTCAATTCGCCATTCACTTGACTTAAACAATCAGAACTCCCATTGACAACAAACTATTTTCCCATTATGATTTCAAAACACTTAAGTTTGTTTTAATCAAAATGGTTTTTCTGGAAAATTAATTTTGTTGATTTCACACGTCATGGGGTTTAATTCATCATTTTGTTCTTTTAATCATTTGTAAAAAAAACTTTTTCTTTTTCGTTAACAACTACAAATAATAGTTTTTACACAAACATTTTTCAGGATGATGCCGATTCATGCTCCACGATTACTAACTTGGGAGCTCCGGCAAGTCAGGATTTTCAGTTAAAGAGATTCACCCAAGCCTGACGGTCCTTGGGTGATTCCGAGTCATCATCACTCGGTTTCTTTCCTTTCTTATTCTTTTCATAGAATTCCTTTACCCCTTTTACCTTCCCGTCAACCATTTTTCCAAAAAATATTTAAAACTTTAGGGTTAAAGGCTTTTTCAACATCAAATTCTTTCTTTTCAGAAAAGAATTGATTTGAAATCTCAACTTTGCTAATTTTTTGCTTTAAGTTTCCATTTGACAATGGTGGAAAATTTGCATCATCCATTGTCGGAACGGAATTATCACTTTTTAGCTCAACTGATGGATCCTCTGACTTTGACGAGTCAGATTCATCGCCAGAAAGTGGCTCCTTTGCTTCCGAAGAAACAAACTCATCACCAGAAACAACCTCTGATATTTTAACAACCCACTTGTGGTTGTTCAGATTCACTCTTCTTTTGTAAAAACGTTTTGAACTCTCACCAACCTCAAATTTTGAATTTTTGAACACTTTAAATTGTTCGGTCGGTGGTTCATTATCAACCAACTTTTCTTTCAATTTTTCAGAGACTCCCTGTTTTGTTTGGGTTGCCTTTGGACAGTTCCATGCAATGTGCCCAACTTTTTTACATTGATAACAGGTTCTCATTTCCTTCTTTTGAGCAACATCATTCTTCATTCCCTCTTACTTCTTAGCAAGGAAATCTTTGTTCGTTTGCTTTCTGAACAAATTCTCTTTTTCTTCTTCAGAAGATGTTCCAGTATTCTTTACTTCAGGTTTCTTCTCTTCAAACGCTTCCATGCCTTCTACTGTAGGGTAAATCCTGTCAATCACGCAAGAAGCATATCAATAACTTTTCAATAACCTGTTTACCCTCTCAGTTTCTATCCTCTGAGTTTCCAATTTTTGTTTAAGTTCAGCACATTTCTCAATGTACTGATTGATGATTTTCTGCTTTGTCATGAACGCTCCATTGAGTGTCTTCATAGCTATCTCTTGTTCATTGCTTGACTTGCTATATTGATTCATAGCTTTATTTAAAACATTATAAGATTCTTTCACTCAGTTCATGTTATGAATCAATTTGTTGTTGTGCCTTTTCACAGTATCACAATTTTCACACTTCTCAGGTATCTTTTCAGTATCTGCTTCCTTCTCAACTTTGATAGCTGGGATTTCTTTAACCTGCTTCTTTACTACTCGAACATTTTCCTCAGATTTGACATTTTTTTCAACAGTTGCTGCCTTATGATTCTTCTTTTTCGCAGCTTGTCTTTCTTTGATCTCTTCCATTTTACCTGCAAAATACAAATTATATCTATCAGGTGAAAATTCTCTTTTATAATATTCAAGTTTTCGAATTTCTTCACTGTCATCATCACTCTCTTCGTCTGATGAGTGATCAAAGATTGGTGCCTTTACTGAAGCCTCTTCTGTTGAAACTGGTTCTTCTTCTTTCTTTTAAGGACTGAATTGTTGAGATTCGTAATAAGCATACACCATTTCATCTTCAGTAGTTGAATCTTCAAAAATTTGAGCAACAAATGCTTTAGAATCTGAAGTTCTGTTAGGATCATAATGATCCCAATTAAAACCTTCTGGAATTCTTTCATCTTCTTGATGAACTAGATAAGCTTTCTTTGATGGCTCTTCGATCAGATCCTTCCTAGCATGTGAAGTTTGTGTCAATTGTTGTTGATGCGGCTGTAGAGCAATTTGATGATAAATCGCTTTTCGATGATAATCATTGTTGCCGAATGGATTTTGAGCTCCATTTGCTTCGCGATTTGTGCATTCTCGCTTAAAGTGCCCCTTCTCCCTGCAACGAAAACAAATAACTTTAGATTTATCAAAACCTAAAGGTGAAGTTCCAGCATCACAGAAATCATCTCTTCCAGTGATATGTTTAAACTTCTCAGCTCTTCTCAACACACTAGCCATACACCACTTTATATCCATTAGTTCCATCTCTTCAGCATCAATCTGATCATAATCCTCTTTGGTCAACATTGGATTACCAATCCTTCCGGCTACCAAACTTTCATAAGACTCTAATACGGTCACCAATAAAGACATATGACCTTTGGCAACCTCTTCAGAGAAATTCTGACCATTCTGAAGATGTAATGCAATGTTGCATCGTAGTACTTGGCCATTATTGTTGTATGAGCTTTGCGGTTTAGAATTAGTTGCTGAAAAATTTGGATCAAATGATGGATATGAAGAGAATCCATTATTGTTGTTCGATCCTTGAGATGACCCTCTAGAAGAACTATTTGCATTAAATGCAGTTTCGATCTTTGGTGTAATGTTGGTCTTATCAATCGTACTTCCTTTGTAGTATAAACCAATGTCCTGTTCACCATTAGAATTCTTCATTTTTTCCATCTTCCGTTGTTCCATCTCTTGAACTTCGAGTGTTTCAATAAACTTGCTCAGCGATAGCTTCGCAAATTCACCATTATTCTTCAAAATCATAAGATACGTGCCCCAAACATCTGTGGTAACGCATCGGCCAATTTTCAACCCATTCTTCTCTATGTTTCTTGATATCCAAATGCTTCATGTTAACCACCAAATTGCAATATCTTTCTATAATCATTTTGGTGTTTTCAGTTTTTAATCCACGAAATAGATCAAATTCTTTCTTCAAAAGCGATTTTTTGTTCTTGATCATGTCTAAACTTCCAATAAACTTCGTTTTCAATGCTTTCCACATTGAGCGTGCACTTCCGTTGTGTTGCAATAAAATCAAGATGTCTTCCTTAATAGCTTGTTGCAATATACTGATCACCATCTTTTCACTTTTGTATTTCTTTTTCTCTTGGTCATCTAAATCTTTAATATCAACAATCTCTCCATATTCATCAATCGGTCTAACATATCGTTCTTCAACACATTCCCACGCCTCTAAGTGATTCGCTTGAACCCAATTTTCGAATCGTTCCACCCATCCACTATACTCCTCGATATTCATGAGCTTAGGCGGTTTTTGCATGGTGCCCATTTCATTCTCTAAGTTCACATTCTGAGCCATAGTGATCGGGGTAGCAAATGCGTTGTAAAATTCAGAATCCATGTTTCGGCTTTAAAAGTTCCCAATAACAGATTGTTCAAACGAGCTGAGTTTACAAACGATCTGAATTCAATACGACCTGAATTTGGTACGATCTGGCTTTGGTACGACCTGAAGTGATAATCCAAGTGACCTGATTATAGTCTCTCAAACGACCTGAAGACCTATTAATCACTCCATACGACCTGGTTAAAACTTCCAAGCGATCTGACAAACTTCGAACGACCTTACCACCTTCAAACGACCTGACCCAAACGAACTGGAGGCTTCAAACGACCTGATTCAATTCATGCGAGCTGGATGTTCAGCTCGTGCGATCTGAATGATTTCCAAACGATCTGGTGATTCTTTCACACGACCTGGATCATTTTCACATGATCTGAATGATTCATGAACGATCTGATATGTTTTTCACGTGGTTTGGTCAATTTTATCAAGTTTTAGGTTGAATTAGGTTCTGATTTGTTCACGGATTGATTAAAACAATGTTTTACGTGTTATATCACAAAATCAGGTCATTTTAGCCGTAAATTTGTTGAAATTTTGAGGAAAAAGTGTAGAAAATGAGTAGAAAGAAATTGTTGTTGAAGAAATCAAGCTGAAATGATAAGAACTCTTCCTCTTGAGCTCTGATACCACTTGTAGGATCGGGGATTCGATCAAATGAGTCGATCAGAAGAGTTCTAGACCAAATCAGAGGCGGAATTCATTGATTTGATCTTCATTACAGCTTGATTTGCACTTAGAAGTAGATTAAATGTCGATTGTATTGATTTGACACAGTTACACGAGCGGGCGACACTTCGACAGAGCTTTACTACCGGAATCAGAATGTTATAAATGACGACCCAAGACCTCATATATATAGGAAACCCAGGTCGCACGAACCATCCACACGATCTGGTCCAGGTCGCACGACCTGGCCAGGTCGCACGAAGTGGTCACCTCGTGCGAGGTGGCTGGTTCAGACGTGTTTCCCGTTTCTCTCAAACAACGTGTCTTGGTCTATCTATTCTATTACATGACTCGATATAAGACAAAGTCAACAGACATATGCACTAACAGCGAGTATACAGGTTTGTAGTAGTAATAAGTAGATAAAAGCGTTGCGAATGTTCACGTACATAAACGAGATACTCAACATATACACTACAAAACAAATACTACCAGCTAAGTCACTCGATGTGATGCTAGCTAATGTGGGACAGAGCGAGTAAAAGTCCTAGCACATATGTATCAAGCATCACGTGTAAATATGTACGTTAGTAATTCGCATGTGAGATTAGTTTAAAACATTGACTGCGTCTTGATAAGTGAGTTTAGATATGAACGTATGTTACACCCCAAAGTGTGTTTAAAGCGTTTAGAAAGGGGGTCAAGTATACTCACAGTAGGTGTTTAACAAGTAAACACAACTTGATTGGATTGATTGAGAGCGCGTCTGAGTTAGCATGAATCGCGAGAAATCGAGAGAAAAGTGCTTGGGAGCGAGCTGGTCGGAGGGGGATGTCACATCGATGAACAGTGAGGTGACAGGAGGGGTATTTATAGTGTGAGAGGTGAGAAGGCGGTGAGAGTTAACTGGGTCGGATGGCCGTTCGGTAGGATGGCCATTCGATCGAAGGGTCATTCGATCGGCGGCTTGTGCGAGTTGGTTTTCCGACTTCCATTTCGTTCGACGTGTTTTGTTGCGTTAAACATTATGAACACATTAAGCATTTTAACGATACAAGTAGCGTGTGTTAAGTGCGATAGATTGGGTTGCGCGTGCCTGCGAGTGCGCGTTTTGATAGTTTCAACAATTCCACTATTATAGTTATTATATATATAACAGGTCATAGCATAAGTAATTGCGTTGAGTCTTCGTTAGCGTTGCGATGCATCACGACGATCGATGGGGACCGCTTAAGTTACTCACGCGATGTCGTCGTTAGCATGATCGCGTTGCATCACGATGATCGGTGGGAGCAGCTTAACTATCCATGTGATGTCATCGTGAGTGTTAGTGTATGCATTGTGATATGCGAATATATGTGAAATAGCGTTGTAAGCGATATAGTTACATTATGATCCGAATCTCTGGTGCTAGGCATAATGAGTGTAACGAGAGTAACAAGCATGAAGGTGCGGGTTGTTACGGTCTCCCCTGCTTTTGGAAATTTCGTCCCGAAATTAATCCACAAGGAGGGCTTGCGAGAATTGATGCGAGAGTGAGTAGCGAGCATTGACACGCATAAGTGGCGGATAAGCGTTAAGATAGGCGAAGAGCGAACAAGTGATCGATAGAGAGATTGATTGACGAGAGAGTCTTGGTAACCCAAAGAAAGCGATGAGTAAGGCGATTTGTTTGACTAAAGGATAGTATTTCACAAGTTACCGA
Source organism: Helianthus annuus (assembly GCF_002127325.2). Classification (NCBI taxonomy): domain Eukaryota; kingdom Viridiplantae; phylum Streptophyta; class Magnoliopsida; order Asterales; family Asteraceae; genus Helianthus; species Helianthus annuus. The sequence continues at coordinate 139,409,891 of NC_035440.2, forward strand.
TTCAAAAAGTGTTTAGGGTTCTCGAAAAGTTTAATGGCAATGAGACTTTAAAGAAAGGTTTCGGTTTAGGAAAATTTTCGTACATCGTGGCGTTGAACTTGAGTCGATGATCATGCCGGCGTTGTCGAAAAGGTTTTATTGGTTTATTGATAGATTTGTTGGAAAACTTGATTTACGAAAAATTTCTTATGACGTGGTGTTAACTTAAGTCGATTGTTAATCCACGTTACAAGAGAGTTATGTTTGCCCAAAAAGGGCTAAAATTAAAATTTTTCGGATTTTTTTTCATTCCAAATTGTATGTAAGAAAATTTTGTTTTTACAATTATTTAATTGGTTCAAAAAGCTTTAAATTAGCGTCGAGCCCCACATGGCACCTTTCCACGAAAGTTTGTCAATATGGCTAAAACACTTATATATAGGAAGTACTAGCAGTGTATCCACCATGTTTTAGCCATATTGCTTCTGTCCCGTGAAGCAATGTCAGGTGTGTCGACGTGGTATGGATGGATTTCGCATTCTCGGTCCGAGCGATTGATTGGACCAAGTCTGAGAGGGAGATTGAGCAAACTGAACGACGATTCGTTTGCGAACTCAATTCAGCGATTGGAGTATCGAGGTAGCGATAAGCGACGAGCGGTAAGCGTTGAGTAATACGCGATAAGCGAGACACGATAGGCGGCGAGTGTTATACGGTAAGCGAAAAGCGGTAGGCGATAGCGAACAACGACACTCAATAAGCGATAAGTGAACAACGAAACAGAATAAGTGATAAGCGAACAACGAAACACATTCAGCGATATGCGATAAGCGATACACGAACAGCGAAATGCGATAAGCGATACGCGATACACAGTAAGCGACGCACATTCAGCGATAAGCGATACACGAACAGCGAAAAGCGATAAGCGATACGCGATACACAATAAGCGATATGCGAGAAGCGATACGTGATAAGAGGTACACAATAAGCGATAGCGAATGCGAGTTAGATTCCAACGAGGTGCGATTGCGTGCGTGTAGACTTACGAAAAGTCTATTGATGATGCGTTCGAGTTGCGTTGAGGTGTTACGCCTTGCGAATGAGTTTAGCGTGTTGAAAGTAGTCTCAATAGTATAAGAGGTCTAATAACGTTCAACTTTGTATGGCACTTTCTTCACAAGACTTTGGTTAGCATGGCGAAGCACTTATATATAGGAAGTACTAGCGGCGTATCCACCATGCTTCAACCATACGCCTTTGTCCCGTGAATAGATGTCACACTTTGTCGACATGGTTAAGACGCTTATATATAGGAGGTACCAGCGGCGTATCCACCACGCTTAACCATGCTTTTAACGTTATGGCATCATTGGAACTCGCTACGATCCCCGTGCACTGACCAAGATAATCCCGTGTGCACCCGTGATTAAGTTGTTCCTTGCACTTTTATCATAACTTATTTCAAGGACGCATAGTGAGGGTAAAACACATTATATCGTGATATAGCGTATAGTATTAATGTCGTGCGAACATAGATTTAGTGCAAGAACGAGGGAGAGAGAGAGAGAGAGACAGCGTTGCATCGAGTAATAGAATAAGTACACAAGAGTTTTTATCGGATATAGCATCATTACAACATCATTCTACGCCTGGTTGGTGTTCGGTGTTGTAGACTCCTGCTGGCGTGCCTTAAGTTCGTGGCCCTGTGTGGCAGTGATAGTCGGCTCCTAGCTGATGATGATAGGTGCATTCCAGGCGCAGGGGGTGAGTTACGGCGTAGGCACGCTTCGATTGGACTGGAATTGCTTGGAGAGGCTCTGGTTGCGACAGTTCGGCGGTCGGAGGGCTTGGACTCGAGATCTTTCGCTTGCGGCTGGGCTGAGCGTCTTGTGGCGGTGCGTTGTCCTCGGAGGATTCGTCCAAGGATTCGCTGAAAGAATCGTCAGAGGAATTGTCAGAGAAATCGTCGGAAGAGTCGATGACGATTACTTGGTTAGCCTTTTTGGTAGGATTCTTGGAGAAAATCCATCCAAAACTCGTTTGTCGTTGATTTCTGCGGCTAAGCGATAGGTTTCTTCGATGGTAGCAGGTTTCGCAGCTTCGACAAAATCGCCCATGCACTCAGGCGAAGCACAGATGTACTTCTTGGTAGCCTTTTTGGGAGTGTCGACTTGGCTTGGGCAAATAACGCTAAGCTGTTTGAACCTTGCTGTGAGGCCTGCGTTGTCACCGTCGATTTGCTTAATTTCCCAAAATTCGTTCTCTAGCTTCTGGACTTCGTGGGGAGGGCAGTACTCTTCCTTCATGAGCTTTTTCAGCTCGTTCCAGGAGAGAGCGTAAGCTGCTTCGTTCCCACGTTTGTTATGCTCTGCTGTCCACCAGTCGAGTGCTCTTGATTGAAATACTCCTGTAGCGCACATGGTGCGAAAATGCTCGAGGCACCCACTCTGACGAAAGGTTACCTCAATGGCATCAAACCACTGGAGTAGCTGAGATACACCTCCTTCACCTGTGAAGACCATCGGGTCACAGGCTTTGAAGTGTTTGTAGAGGAAGGTAGTCTGTGGCGCGTTGGTCTTAGAGTCTTCCGGGGTTCGAGAGTTGCTGAGAGATTGAACTTGTGTAACGATTTGAGGAATGATCCTGGCCTCTTCCTTGGCCACGAGTGAGGCGATCCTCTTATCGGTGCTTCATCTAGCTCTTCTCTTGGCTGCACGTCTCGAGGCGGAGTCGTTCGAAAACATCTAAACGAAAAGAGATTTGGAGTGAGATTCGATCATAATGTTTTTTTTTAGTATGATATGCGATTGAGCGCGTTTAAAACTCGTTGCAGGTAATATAGTAATACGTATTCAGATAGGAGCCACTTAGGAGACACGAGATTCCTAAGTTTTCACAGGTTACACACATAATCGTATGTTATATATATATATATATATATATATATATATATATATATATATATATATATATATATATATACACACACCTTTGAAGAAACACTAGATAAATGACCGGAATTAAATTATCTAGGGGGTTTGGATCTGCATAAAAGGGGCTTGTTCTCTCTCGTTTGATTCGATTGTGACTGGTCTTCTTCTCCCCTAAACTCTGCACAACAAAACACCGTTAGTCTCGTCAAGGGGAGAAGAGGGGTTCTCTCCTTGGCCTGACTCCAGCGTGAGAATAAGTATGTGTTTATGAAGAAGAAGAGGTATTGACGAAGTGTGTATGACTTGAATTTCATACCTGAATTGTTCTTGTATTTATAGCCGAGAGTTGGGCGGGAAAACCTGTTGATGAAATGTTAACGGAAGATGCTAACCCTGTAAGCGGTTACATTTCCTTCCGTTAATCTTCTCGATCCGACGTGAGTGCACACGGATCGCTGTACAGATCTATGGCTGGGGAATTGCCACGTGGAAAGTGATCAAGTAGAGGTTTTCCTACAATTCCATGCCATCTTTGTGATTTCAGGGGGTCCTAAGATGAGGACACGTGTCCAGACGGTTATAACCATCTAGTGGTGCACGATTGAGTCCTTCTAGAAGATTGTTGCCATAATCTGGTGTGATTCTTTATCGTGTGGCATCAGTTGGGTAAATAATATCCAAGTCTGGATATTATTGAGCGGAAGTGTTTAACTGAGGATTTTTATCCTTTGTTTATGGAGGAAGATGCAAGGGTTTATGATTTCCCTGTGGTGCGCAACTGTTGTCTGCTATCTGTCTCTTAAGCCTTCTTTGTAGGACCAGTGCGCGGCCGCGCAAGGTCGAAAAGGGCTGAAAGACAAGGTTATGGTATAGTCCCAATTACTTATTACGAGGTTTTTGGGACCTTACCCCTTCAAGTCCCCCAGTCTAGTGTTGCTCTTATGTAAATAAGTGGAGCACTAGACTTATGAGAGAGAAATGCTTTTAGCGCTATAGTAGGGGATCTTCTGTGTGGAGATTTACTTTGCTTAAAATTGTGATTTTGAAAAAATCTTTTGACTTTGGGTGAGGAAAGTACAGTAAGGACTGTATGACAGGCTGTCACTTGTCAGATGCCTATTACTGGCCGTGCTCTCCACGCGCGTGTGGGCTCGCGTTTTGTGGCTTCCCACTTGCCCCTGTCGCTTGGGTAACTGTGCCGTTTCCGAAAAAGGTGTTGTGCGGTTACCAAGACTACTTATGGTGGTGGGTATATAAGTTTGCCTGTGTTGCCCATTTAATCATTGCTTTGTTGAAAACTTTCCTTCTTCCTGTCTTCATTATCCGTTAAGAAAGAATTTGTTATTTCTTCCTCTTATGTCAACCGGAGGGCATCAAAAAGACTTAGCGAAAGACATGTCTGCTGAGCTTCCACCATTAAAATGGCCTAAAGCATCCTTTGATGGCTTGGCTCAAAACCTTAGATTCCCGGAGAGCTGGGGTGCCCTGTATCCCGAGGAGGGTCAGACAGCCGCATATGCTCCGGCTGGGTATATTACCCTTTTTTGGGATTTCTTCTGTGAAGGCAACTTTCGTTTGCCTGTAACAAAGTTTTTCCTTGAAATTCTTGGGTATTATAAGTTTCATATTTCCCAATTGCACCCTATTGGTATGGTTAGGGTCCGTCACTTCGAGTTTTTGTGTCGGACTATGCACATTGAACCGACAATTCCTCGATTTAGGGTTTTTCACCAAATGCATTGCACCCAAGGGTTTTACTCATTTGTTCAGAGAGCATCTGCCAAGAAGATTTTGCAGCATCCTCCCAAATCTTTCCATGATTGGAAACAAAAATTTTTCTTTATCAGGGCAGGGGTGATTCCGATGAGGATGGTTTTAAGGGGAAAGGAAGATGTTCCCACTGAAACGATTCAGACCCCTATTGACGAGAACTGGTATCAGGATCTGAAGGACGTTCTTAACATTGCCTTGCCAGAGAAAGCCCTTATTGGTGCCAGTATGAGTTTGAATTGGAGGATGGACCGGGAAGACAAACCGATGTATACGGAGGATGGTAAAGCTAAGATTTGGGGTTTTACCCTTTCTTCTTCTTTTTTTTTTTTTTTTTTTGAATTTGCTCTTCCTCCCCTGCAGTTGTTTCGTTGTACGTTGTTGCATATAAGAGAGAAGGCGAAAAAATGGGCACCATTCAGAAGAAGCCTGATGAAGAGCTTTGGTGTCATCGAATTGTGAAGAATTTTGTTCTTCCGCAGGATGCAGATCTGTCTGCACAACCTGCTGGTGGTGCTGGTAAGTTTGCACATATTGTTTGTTGTCTGTTTTCTGTTGCGTGTCTGAGTAAATTGCACTTTGCGCTTTCGTAGGTGAGTTGTCAAATTTGGGCATAGGCCCCGAGAAGAAGAAACGCGCGACAACCAGTAATGGTGCGCCTAAAAAGAGAGATGCTGAAAAAACTTAATCTTCCAAAGTTAAAAATGTTGGGGGAGAGAAGAAAGGTATGCGCCGTTCCTCTGACTCCTGGTGTGATTATGTGGTGGTTTCTGACTCTTTGGAGGGTCTTACGCCTGCAGTTACTGTTAGGAGGCCAAAACCTGAACCGAGAGATATTGTTGATATCCCTCCATCCAACCCAGATGATCCGATTGACCTAGAATCCAGTCCTGAGCACTTGGTGCGATAGAAAGCGGGTAAAAGGAAACAAGCTGGTGCTGAGGCTGAAGGTCAGCCTGCGAGGAAGGTTCAGAGGAAGAAGATTACTAGAAAGGGTAATCTGGATGCCTTTATCTCAGAGTCTGCTCCCAGTAAGTGTTATCCTTGCTTTCTTCTTTCAATGCGTGTTGAGTATTTATATACTTTGTTTTTTCAGGTATCCCTGTTTCTCCTGTTCCCACAGAGCTGCCGCCTGTGGTTAATGAAGAACTCCCACCCTCTCCTCCGCGTGCTTCCATTGCTGATCAGTTAAAGACTACTGAGGTTCCTGAGGGCGGTGTGGAGAAGACTGTTGAGGCTGACAAGCCTGTTGATGTTGCTGTGGAGGCCGAGAAGGTTGTTAGGCCTGAAGTTGTTGATGGTAGTGGTGATCCACAAGCCTCTGAATTTGCTGCGCATGAGTTGGGAAAAGAAAGAACTGCTGAAGAAATTCCGGTTACAGCGTCTCCTCCTAAGGTTTCAGGTTCCATGCCCAAAAATATTGAGAGGGTTTCTGCTGAAAATCAAAGTTCGTTCTCTGGTGTTGGCAAAGATTCTCCTATTCGCCCAGAGGAAACCTTGGGAGATTATTATTATCGAACTTATTCAGAGAAAGACGCCTCCGAGATTCACGCTCCTGCTTGGAACCTGAAGAAAGGTGACACTTCTTCTGATTGGCGCGTCTGTCATGAGTGGTTTCAAGGGGCCTTTCCTCCTGGGGAAATTAAGTTCCAAGAGAGCCGATCTCATGAGCAGACTTACCATGCCTATCTTGAGGAAGCTGCCTCGCATGTGTCTACTACACACCGCATAGTGCGCGAGTGGCATAGTATGCACAAGGATTGGGCTGCTTTCAAGATATCCCAGAAGAAGTTTGCTGAAGAGGAAACCTGGATTACCCGGTTGAAAGCTAAGCTGGAAGCTGATCAGGCCAAGTTTGAGGCTGATCGGAAGACCGAAGAGTGGTCTGTTGCAGGTTGGATGAGAAAAGCGGAAGCCGAGGCTGCCCTCCTGTCTGAAGAGCGTAAGAACTAGAAGAAAATCTGCGAAAAATATAATGTTGAACAAGCCAAACTTCGCAATGTTATCAATAATCTTAAAGCCGAGCTTGAAAATTTGAAAAAACAGGATGCGGAAGTTGAGAAGTTAAAGAAGGAGAAAGATGACGCTGAAACAGCGCTTGTCGAAGCACGCTCACACAGGGAGCGAAGTGAACAACGAGAGGTACAAGCTTGCGCTACCCTTGCTCTTAGATATAAAGAGTTGGAAGAACTTACTGCTTTGCTTTCTGATCAGGAAAAACTTAAAAAGGATCTGGAGCTGGCGCATTCCGAAAGGGCTGAAACCTCCCGCCGTTTGACTGAAACTGAAGAGAAATTGGAGAATTCTGAAACGGCGCGAGTTACAGCGGAAAGCGAGTGATGTGTGTAAAATGCAACTACATTAAATGAGGCATAAAACTAACCCTTTTTAAGTACTAATGTTGGAAAAAGTGTGCTTTTGTCTTCCTTTTGTATTTTCAGGGTTAAAAGAGCTTAAATGAACAAAAGAAGCAAAAATACAGCCAAATCCAACATAAATACAAAGAAAAGGAAGAAACGTGGCATGCCCGACTCCTCGACAGCATCTCCCAAAGCAAAAACAAGAAGAAAGCTGAGCATGGGGCTGTGCCCAGCTGAGCATGGGGCTGTGCCCAGCTGAACACGGGGCTGTGCCCAGCTCAACACAGGGCGTGTCCAGCTCAACACGGGGCCGTGCTCAGCGAGCACGGGGCCGTGTCCAGGATGGTCAGCCCTGGCAGAAAAGACAAAAGTGATAGAAGCTTCTGTTGCCCACCACGGGGCCGTGCCCAGCGGACACGGGGGCGTGGTCAGAGTACTGCAGGCGCATTTATTGTAATTGCGAATTACAATTAATGAAGAGAGAGAGTGTCAGACGGACACGGGGCCGTGCCCAGCGGGCACGGGGCCTTGCCCAGGCTTCTGTTCAGCCTATAAATAGGAGTGCTTGGAGCCATTTCAACTCATCCCTTGGCACACCACCTCTCTCACACTTCATCCACCACCCACCACCACCATAACACCATCATCCACCACCATCATCCATTGTCCATCATAGAGTGTGTGAGTCATCTCGGGATCCAAGATTGATCGTAAGAGTTCTTGACAATCAAGGCCATGTTTGCCTAAGTCTCTTACATCACTTGGTGAAGACAAGTGTTAGTATAAAACTTTTTATTTTTAATCTTTTGCACTTTTTATTTGGTTTTGTATTAATGACTTTAATAACTAGTTACTTATGTTGAAGGTGATCTTTCCATATTGTTTGTCCGTGGTGTCTTGGCATTATTTTACTGTCTATATAAAATAAAAGATTTTCACCATTCATATCTCCACGGTCTATATGGAGGTATGTTGGCTACCTGGTCGGGGGTTAAGGGAACGGTTTGGTAAGGGTCTTGCCCTTGTTCAGCGTTTAGAGGTCCTGCAAGGAACCTGTGTCAAATTTAGTAGGATCTCCTTCAATGCCCATAGGGATTGGATGGCGGGGATCCAAACTCTTTGACCCCCTCATAAGTTAACTACTATTAATACTATAACCCGACTATTTAGGACTGTATCCCTGCTGACTCAGACTACTTAGCCGAGGGTAACGTCACCGCCAAAAGCGGGGCCTACCATAATTTGCATTAATAACTTAATTTATTATCTTCCAATAATCCAACCCTTTAGGATTGTATCCTTGCTGACTCAAACTACTGGGTTGAGGGTAACGTCGCCTTCAAAAGAGGGGCCTACTACAATAACTAAGATAATCTCTTAAACAAGTGCAAAAGTGCGAAAATAATCAAAGGTTATACTAATACACGAGTCGGATCCAAGTGATTCATCTTGTCTATCTGTTTTTATTTTATTTTTCAGCATTTAGTTAGTTTTTATTTTCTTAGTTTAAAAACCTTTTCTAACTTTTTGATTTGATTAGACGTTGAGGATAAACCGATACTAAAAGATCTTGTGTCCTTGGACGACCTCGGTATCTTACCAACACTATACTACGTCCACGATGGGTGCACTTGCCCATATGTGTGTTTAGTGTTAGTAAATATCGTGTTTTATAAATTTAAAACTTGGCTAAAAGTGTAAAAAGGGCTTAAATATACATCTAAATTATATTACACTACACACGCATCAGCGAGCTTGAACGTTTGAAGAGTGACATGGCTTGGCTGAAAGATCGTGGAATTTCCTGTGTAAATTTCTTTCTTCTTGTCTCCTCTTTCTCTTTCTTCTCTTTTTTTTGTGAAAATGGTTGCCGAGTCAGTTTTGAATTCTGAAGAGCTTGATAAGATGGTTGCGTGCTTGGTGATTGCTGCGCGAAATGATGGATATACCCAAGGCTACACTGAATGTTCTCAGCATGTGAATAGCGTTTTGAAGGTTGATTGGGACACTAGCAGGTCTGCGACTTATGGCGTTAACACTAGTGCTGAGCTTACAGCTTTGAAGACAGAATTTAACAACTTGCAGCTTCCCGTTATGGATCTTATAAATGTTGCGCTGCAATCTGACGATCACGTGGCACAACTAAAGGAAATCTTTCCAGATGAGGGTGAAGATTTAGCGTAGTTTTTCTTTTGAAATTGTATTGAACAATTTTCTGTAGTATTTGGGATGTGTATCCCTTTCTTTTGTTGGTGCGCTACTGCGCAAGTAACTAAAACACTGCCGTGTTTGATAGTTTTAAGGCGTATTTGTACGCTGATAATAGTATGTCGTGTTTTTTAGTTTACAATATATTGCATGAGTACAATTACTTTGATTGAGTAAGGCGAATGAAATTGGTATACAGCTCATGCGTGAACGTATGGTCGTTTGTGACGTAATCACTGACTGTTCATGAGGCTTTATTTTATACTAAAAGAAATTGCATGCACTTTGTAAGAAAAACACAAGAATAATAGAAACTTTGCTTGTTTATTTTGGGATAGGGCACAGAGGCCATTACAAAGTTTTTTTTTTTTAAATAAATATACGAGACTTAACTTACTCTATTCTCCCGCTTTATCTTGATAAATCGTGTCTTTCTGCGCAGAGACTATAGAGTTATTTCTTAATTTTTCGCCCTCTTGCTCGGGCCTTCCTCGCCTCAAGTTATCTGTTTTATTTCCTTGCGCACATTTTGTAGTAAATGTGTGAGTTCGCCGCTTTTAAGGGCCTTCTCAATCTTTGTGCGCAAAGAAATGCAATTGTTGGTGGTATGACCACTGTCCTTGTGATATTCACAATACTGGGCTGGGTCTTGTCCACGCTTGTTTTTCATGGGGATTGGCGGCTTGAACTGATAATCTTCAGTGCTTAAAACTTTCGCAGGGGTTTTAGTTAAGGGAGTCCATTGTCTCTCCCTATTCTCTTGCTTGGTTTCCCTTTGCGCGGTAAGTTTATTGATCGTTGCCCGAGCATCTTCAGATGAATGGTTTCCTGAGCCAGAGTCACGCTGTCACACCCCCAAAATCCACCCGCGGAGTACCACCGCTTGGAGGCGTGACATGACCAGGATCAAGCCACCAATCATATTGAACATGTAGTTATATAGTAAAAGTTATCCTTCAATACGAAAGGTGTTTGTTAAAACCAACATAAGTAAATGTAGCGGAAGCATAAAGTATTAACCCAAGCAAAATGTTAATGTATGAAAAGTAATAAGTGTTTGTTCACGATCCAATTCCCACAACGACCTGCTCCTCCTTGTGCAAGCTCCTTAAGTACCTAAGGTCCTGCAAGGCATGCAGCAGAGAGTCAACAACTAGTTGAGCGAGTTCACAGTAAGTAAAAGCATAACAGTAAGTCCGTAGGTAACATGTGGCTCTACTGGGCCGTTATTGGTTCCTATTGGTGGGGGCTTCCCATGTTATTAATCCACTAGACTATGCGTAACCATAAGTGTTCTTCACAACCGAGAACAGTAGCGCGTATGGGGTTTACGTAGGTTTTACGCAAGTATCCTTCACAACCGAGGATAGGAGTACGCGGGGGTTTACGTAGGTTTTACGTAAGTGCCTGACACAACCGAGGCAGTAGGGAGCATAATAAGTTCACGTAGGTTTTACGTGAGTATCCTTCACAACCGAGGATAGCAAGTAGCATAAGTATACGTAGGTTTTACGTATGTATCCTGCAAAACCAAGGACGATGGTATGGTAGTCTAGTAATGGTATCCGTATGAATCTATTCAACCTTATCCTTTCAATCCCATTCCCAACACCCCGGGAATCCCATGCCTTGGTAAGAGTGTGAACTCACCTTGGGTTGCTCGGCAGATACACAAAGTACAGGTAAGCTAGTAAGTGGTCAACCATGTCCTATCATGGTTATTATACAAGTCAGGTTCGTATATAGCACGTATGTTCTACACGTATTGTATCAAGTATGATCATGGCAAATCACATAAACATATCAGCAATCCAATAGAAAACAGATAACAATTCTAAGTATTCGGCCCAAACAGTTGGGCTGTAACAGTGCAGGTCCAATAACAAGTATTTTCGGTCTCGAGTCGGGACTATCGGTCTCGAGTCATATTGGTGTTGAGATCTCGAGTCGCAACGAAGGAGGTTTCGAGTCGCAACAGAGGTGTTCTCGAGTCGCAAGTGAGCTGGTCTCGAGTTGTCATGGTCCGGTCGAGACTGTTCGGTCTCGAGTCGCAACTGGACCCGCAACCTCGGTCTCGGTTGGTGCTGCTGTGTGTGTTGGTGTGAGGTCTCGAGTCAAGACTGAAGGTATCGACTCGCAATCTGTGTCGCAACAGAGCATGTAACAACTTTCCATATTTTTAGTCAATTAATTCCGTGATTCAAGCTAACAACTTAGGCAGTTTCGGATTTCAGATCAAACACAGAAATTAACAGTTTCATATCACATTCAACCTGTTCATACTCATCATCAAATAATCGATTACCGGTTTGCATAGTCATAATATCTAATCATGTGGTTAATCAATTATGGACTAATCATGCAACCTAACACATAATCACAATTCATCATCATCACAGCCGGTTATCAACACCTGATTCGGACCGATTAACAACCATACATGCAGCCAAAATATATGTATCTTAATCACAATAAACATGGGTCGATCAACAGAACACAACAAAACATGTAACAAAATCCTATATGCAATCCGAATAATAACACCATAACATAATCATACATAGCGAGCATGAAATCGGCAGGCTTTATACTAACCGAGATGAGAGAAGGATAATCCGAATCTAAGAGCTTCGGTGGAAGAATATGCGGGTGCCTTCGGTTCCGAGTCGGGAGGAAGTATGTGTGTGTGTTCTTGGTTGCCAAAGTTGTGAAAAACTAAACCCTAAGAGATGTGTGTAATCATATACGTGTGGAAAAGGATGTGGGCCGAAACCCCACATGGGCCACCTAGTGGTCTCGAGTCGGACATGTGTGTGTGGGCCGAAGAATGTTTTATGAAATCAGCTAAGTGTTCGGTCCAAGTAACTTATACACGTTCACATGAAATCGTATAGCACGTAACATTCAATCAATCAGCGTAATCACGTAATCACAAATAGTTCAACAGTTACACGCAATGTAAGAGACGGTAAAGTACGAGTTGTCACATTATCCCCAACTTAAAAGAAATTTCGTCCCGAAATTTAGTACGCACTCACTGAGGAAGCTAGGTAAGTTGTATTGTTCACTGGTTTTCCTGGGGTGTCACATCCTCCCCCCGTTGATCTGGAATTTCGTCCCGAAATTCCGCAGTAGTAGCTTCAGCCTCAGTGGTGGTTGCATTGGTTCCGAATTACTGGGGGTACTTTTCTGTCATCCTGTCTTCGCGTTCCCAGGTGTACTCTGGGCCACGTTCGGAGTTCCAACGAACTCGGACAAGAGGGATTCTCTTGTTCTTGAGGACCTTAACATCCCGGTCCGTGATTTCAACTGGTTCCTCGACGAACTGCAACCGCTCATCGATAGTGAGTTCCTTAAAAGGAACTATGAGGGTCTCATCTGACAGGCACTTCTTCAGATTCGACACGTGGAATACATTGTGAACTGCACCGAGTTCAGCTGGTAGGTTTAACTTGTAGGCCACCTTGCCTATTTTCTCAATGATCTTGATCGGTCCGACATACCGCGGATTTAGTTTGCCCCGTTTGCCAAAACGTACCACACCCTTCCAGGGTGAGACTTTAAGTAAAACCCGGTCCCCGACCTGAAATTCCAATGGCTTTCTACGCTTGTCCGCGTAGGCTTTCTGACGGTCATGTGCTGCCGCCATGCGTTATCTTATCTGTGCAATCTTTTCTATGGCGTCCACTACAATCTCTGGACCCGTAATTTGACTATCCCCCACCTCTGCCCAACAGAGAGGTGACCGGCATTTACGTCCGTACAATGCCTCGAATGGAGCGGCTTGTATGCTGGTGTGATAACTGTTATTGTATGAGAACTCCACTAAAGGGAGGTGCTTTTCCCAGCCGTTGCCGAAATCAATAACGCATGCCCGAAGCATGTCTTCAAGGGTTTGGATCGTTCGCTCAGACTGCCCATCCGTCTGAGGGTGATATGCTGTGCACATGTCTAACCGTGAGCCAAAGGATTTGTGCATCGCTTGCCATAGTTCTGATGTGAATCGTGCATCCCGATCCGAAATGATGGAGGTGGGCACTCCGTGCCTCAAAACAACTTCTTTAAGGTAGATGTCTGCGAGAGTGGAGAACTTATCCGTTTCCTTTATAGCTAGGAAGTGTGCAGACTTGGTGAGTCGATCCACGATCACCCATATGGTATCATTCCCACGCTGAGATCTAGGTAGGCCTGTAACGAAATCCATAGAAATTTCTTCCCATTTCCATTGCGGTATCTTGGGTTGCTGAAGTAGGCCCGCTGGTTTCTGATATTCCACCTTGACTCTCGCACAGGTCAAGCACTTGCTGACATAGGTAGCGATGTGGGCCTTCATGCTAGGCCACCAATAAGTAGTCCTGTTGTCGTGGTACATTTTGTCCGATCCTGGATGTACCGAATAGCGAGACTTGTGAGCTTCATCCATTACAAGTTCGCGTAGACCGCCATAAAGTGGGACCCAAATACGCCCCGTTACATAGTAGGCGCCGTCTGCCTTCTGTTCTAGTCGTTGCCTTGAGCCGCGTAGGGCTTCAGCCCTGACGTTTTCTGGTTTCAATGCCTCTGCCTGTGCATCTCGTATCTGTGTAGGAAGGCTGGACTGAATCGTAAGCTGTAGCGCTCGCACGCGCTTAGGTAGAGTGTCTTTTCAACTGAGGGCGTCAGCCACAACATTGGCTTTGCCTGGATGGTACTTGATGGCGCATTCGTAATCGTTAAGTAATTCAACCCATCGTCGTTGACGCATGTTCAATTCCTTCTGCTTGAAGATATGCTCGAGACTCCTGTGATCGGTGTAAATTGTGCACTTGGTACCGTACAGGTAGTGTCGCCATATCTTGAGCGCGAAAACAACAGCTCCCAGCTCTAAATCGTGTGTCGTGTAGTTTCGTTCATGTATCTTAAGTTGACGCGAAGCGTAGGCGATAACCTTGTCGCGCTGCATCAACACACATCCAAGACCCTGGATGGATGCATCACAGTATACTACGAAATCATCCGTGCCCTCTGGCAATGAGAGGATAGGTGCACTGCAAAGTCTATCCTTTAAGTGCTGAAAAGCAGTTTCCTGCATGTTGCCCCAACGGTAGGTGACACCCTTCTGTGTCAGTAGTGTAAGCGGCTGAGCAATCTTTGAAAAGTCTTTAATAAACCGTCTGTAGTAACCCGCCAAACCCAAGAATTGGCGTATTTCCGTTGGCGTACGTGGTGCAGGCCAGTTTCTGATCGAGTCTACCTTGGATGGATCGACATGGATCCCATCCTTGTTCACTACGTGGCCTAGAAAGTGGACTTCACGAAGCCAGAAGTCGCATTTCGAAAACTTAGCGTACAGCTGTTCCTTCCGTAGGAGTTCCAAAATAAGGCGTAGATGTTGCTCGTGTTCCTCCTGACTCTTGGAGTAGATCAGAATGTCGTCGATGAAGACAATGACGAATTTGTCAAGATAGGGTTTGCACACCCTGTTCATAAGGTCCATAAATACGGCAGGCGCGTTCGTTAACCCGAACGGCATGACAAGAAACTCATAGTGGCCGTAGCGAGTTCTGAATGCTGTTTTGGAGACGTCCTCATCCCGGACTCTCAGCTGATGATACCCTGACCTCAAGTCTATCTTGGAGTAGTAACACGACCCTTGCAACTGGTCGAATAAGTCGTCGATGCGTGGAAGAGGATAACGGTTCTTCACCGTTACCTTGTTCAGTTCACGGTAGTCGATGCACATTCTGAACGTACCGTCTTTCTTTCTCACGAATAACACTGGAGCTCCCCAAGGCGAAGAGCTTGGACGAATGAATCCCTTTTCCAAGAGCTCTTGTAGCTGCTTTGACAGTTCCTCCAATTCTGATGGAGCTAGACGATATGGTGCGCGAGCTATGGGTGCTGCTCCTGGAGCGAGCTCGATTTGAAATTCGACCTGACGGTGAGGCGGTAATCCAGGTAAATCTTCAGGAAACACCTGAGGGTAGTCGCGTACTACTGGAATATCCTCCAGTTTCTTTTCCTTCCCTGATGCATCTGAAACGAGTGCCAAGATTGCGGTGTGACCCTTCCGCAAACATTTCTGAGCCTTCAAGAAAGAGGTGATGCCAACCACAGCACCACTCTTGTCGCCTTGAACTTCGAGAGGTTCTCGACCAGTACGGGGAATGCGGATAATCTTCTCACTGCATAAGATCTCTGCCTGATGTTGGGATAACCAATCCATCCCTATGACGATATCGAAACTTCCCAAGACTATGGGAATAAGGTCGATGGAGAAAGTTTGACCGGCTAAGACGATACTACAACCCCTGACTATTTGCGTGGCTTCTAAACTCTTACCATTAGCTAGTTTTACGACGTGTTTGGTGTTTAGAGGTGTTGATGTACGTTTTAACAATTTACTCATTTTCAAAGACATGTAACTTGTATCCGCACCCGAATCAAACAAAGCAGTAACATAAATGTTGTCGAGAAGAAACTTACCCATAACGACGTTGGGATCATTCCTGGCATCACCCTGCCCCAACACAAACGCACGACCCCTTGCCTCGTTGCCGTTGTTGTTTCCCCCGTTGTTGTGGTTGCCATTGCCCTGATTGTTGTGATTGTTGTTGTTCTGGTTCCTGTTTAGCTGAGGGCAGTGCCTTTTGAAGTGACCTTCTGCACCACAATGAAAACATCCTTTGTTGCCCTGCTGCTGATTCTGTTGTGCTGGTGGCTGCTGCTGATTCTGATTCGCAGGTCGAGGGCTTCTACAATCTTTGGCCTCATGACCCATCTTGAGGCATCTTTGACAGCGACCCTTGCTACACTGGCCACTGTGGTGTCTGTTGCAATTGTTACACTTTGGGAGGTTCCCTCGATATCCGCCCTGCCCGTGGCTACCTGAAGAGTGCTGGCTGGGACTCTGATAACTGTCAGTCTTTCGCTGCTGGGCCTGAGACTGAACTGAAGCTGATCCCTTGCTGGAATCCCCATCCCATTTTCTCTTGCTGTCACTGGGAGTAGTAGGAGTAGCTGAAGTAGTAGCGGTAGCAGTAGCGCTGATACGTTTAGGCAGTTTGTTCTGGTCCACTGCCTGGTCAGTGATGCGATGAGCGAGGCGTTGAATATCCTGGATGTTGTCAAGATTAGCCGAGGTAACATGGCTCTGGATCTCTGGCGCCAACCCTTTGAGATACAACTCAATGCGCTTAACTGGAGGGTCCACCATAGTTGGACACAGCACGGCCAGTTCGTTTGACCTTTTGGTATAAGCTTCAATTTCTGATCCAGTCATCTTCAGATGGTACAACTCATCTTCTAACTTGTGAATGTCTTCCCGAGTGCAGTACTCTCTCTTGATCAGTTCCTTGAAATCATTCCAGGGTGTGGCGTTAGCAGCTGCCAACCCTAAGATCTGAACTTGGGCGTTCCACCAAGTTAGTGCTATTCCTTCTAGCGTGCCAGTGGCGTATTTCACCCTGCGAGCCTCAGGGCATTCACACATCTCGAACACAGACTCGAGCTTTTCAAACCAGTGGAGGAGTCCCACTGCTCCTTCCGTGCCACTAAATGTGCTGGGACGACAGTCCATGAAGTTCTTAAAAGTGCAGACTGGTTGCTGTGCCGGTTGACCTATTGTGTACGAAATAGGACAAAGTTTAAATACAAGGGCTAGTTCAGGAGTGTAGGATCTAAAGATCCTAGTGTGTGCTATAACCACAGGATATACCTCCTGCCTGTGCGGCTGCAAGTGCCGCAGCAACTTGAGCTTGAACGAGAGCCTCTAGCTGGGCTTGAGTCATGTTAATTCGTCCAGACATGATCTTCATTGTAAAAGTAGCGTAAGTGAGAATGGTTCGCGAGTAGGGCGATGACAGAAAAGTGTAAGCACGTAGGTATTCTCATGCAATAGTGTCATGTGTATCTAAGTGTAATACGAGCAAAGTTCTATATAGTTCTAGCAAGCAGGTAATAAACATAAACCTTATTACCTAGGATGTCGAGTCTTGCACGTGGAGCGAAGCGTCGTTGTGGATCGTTGAGAGCACTGTTCTGGTTATAGTCTGGTTTTAATAAAACGTTTTCCCCATATTAAAACCGAGTTCTCTATAACCAATGGCTCTGATACCAATCTGTCACACCCCCAAAATCCACCCGCGGAGTACCACGGCTTGGAGGCGTGACATGACCAGGATCAAGCCACCAATCATATTGAACATGTAGTTATATAGTAAAAGTTATCCTTCAATACGAAAGGTGTTTGTTAAAACCAACATAAGTAAATGTAGCGGAAGCATAAAGTATTAACCCAAGCAAAATGTTAATGTATGAAAAGTAATAAGTGTTTGTTCACGATCCAATTCCCACAACGACCTGCTCCTCCTTGTGCAAGCTCCTTAAGTACCTAAGGTCCTGCAAGGCATGCAGCAGAGAGTCAACAACTAGTTGAGCGAGTTCACAGTAAGTAAAAGCATAACAGTAAGTCCGTAGGTAACATGTAGCTCTACTGGGCCGTTATTGGTTCCTATTAGTGGGGGCTTCCCATGTTATTAATCCACTAGACTATGCGTAACCATAAGTGTTCTTCACAACCGAGAACAGTAGCGCGTATGGGGTTTACGTAGGTTTTACGCAAGTATCCTTCACAACCGAGGATAGGAGTACGCGGGGGTTTACGTAGGTTTTACGTAAGTGCCTGACACAACCGAGGCAGTAGGGAGCATAATAAGTTCACGTAGGTTTTACGTGAGTATCCTTCACAACCGAGGATAGCAAGTAGCATAAGTATACGTAGGTTTTACGTATGTATCCTGCACAACCGAGGACGATGGTATGGTAGTCTAGTAATGGTATCCGTATGAATCTATTCAACCTTATCCTTTCAATCCCATTCCCAACACCCCGGGAATCCCATGCCTTGGTAAGAGTGTGAACTCACCTTGGGTTGCTCGGCAGATACACAAAGTACAGGTAAGCTAGTAAGTGGTCAACCACGTCCTATCATGGTTATTATACAAGTCAGGTTCGTATATAGCACGTATGTTCTACACGTATTGTATCAAGTATGATCATGGCAAATCACATAAACGTATCAGCAATCCAATAGAAAACAGATAACAATTCTAAGTATTCGGCCCAAACAGTTGGGCTGTAACAGTGCAGGTCCAATAACAAGTATTGTCGGTCTCGAGTCGGGACTATCGGTCTCGAGTCATATTGGTGTTGAGATCTCAAGTCGCAACGAAGGAGGTTTCGAGTCGCAACAGAGGTGTTCTCGAGTCGCAAGTGAGCTGGTCTCGAGTTGTCATGGTCCGGTCGAGACTGTTCGGCCTCGAGTCGCAACTGGACCCGCAACCTCGGTCTCGGTTGGTGCTGCTGTGTGTGTTGGTGTGAGGTCTCGAGTCAAGACTGAAGGTATCGACTCGCAATCTGTGTTGCAATAGAGCATGTAACAACTTTCCATAATTTTAGTCAATTAATTCCGTGATTCAAGCTAACAACTTAGGCAGTTTCGGATTTCAGATCAAACACAGAAATTAACAGTTTCATATCACATTCAACCTGTTCATACTCATCATCAAATAATCGATTACCGGTTTGCATAGTCATAATATCTAATCATGTGGTTAATCAATTATGGACTAATCATGCAACCTAACACATAATCACAATTCATCATCATCACAGCCGGTTATCAACACCTGATTCGGACCGATTAACAACCATACATGCAGCCAAAATATATGTATCTTAATCACAATAAACATGGGTCGATCAACAGAACACAACAAAACATGTAACAAAATCCTATATGCAATCCGAATAATAACACCATAACATAATCATACATAGCAAGCATGAAATCGGCAGGCTTTATACTAACCGAGATGAGAGAAGGATAATCCGAATCTAAGAGCTTCGGTGGAAGAATATGCGGCTGCCTTCGGTTCCGAGTCGGGAGGAAGTATGTGTGTGTGTTCTTGGTTGCCAAAGTTGTGAAAAACTAAACCCTAAGAGATGTGTGTAATCATATACGTGTGGAAAAGGATGTGGGCCGAAACCCCACATGGGCCACCTAGTGGTCTCGAGTCGGACATGTGTGTGTGGGCCGAAGAATGTTTTATGAAATCAGCTAAGTGTTCGGTCCAAGTAACTTATACACGTTCACATGAAATCGTATAGCACGTAACATTCAATCAATCAGCGTAATCACGTAATCACAAATAGTTCAACAGTTACACGTAATGTAAGAGACGATAAAGTACGAGTTGTCACACACGCCATCCTTTCTTGAATTTCCTCCCGCCACTTGAGCTTAAGTCAGAGGGTTGGTTATATGGTGGTGGCGGCCTGTTAGTGGTAAGGTTTTTTTTCTGTTTGTGCGTAAACCTTAGCCGCTGCCATCACCTTCTCCCAGCTCTTCGGGAGGCCTTCTGTCCCAGAGAGGACCTTTATCATATCATCACATCTGACTGCATACTTGAACTGTACGTGAATCAGCTATTCATGGACTCCCCCGATCTCCAGTACCTCGTTGTTATATCGGGTGATAAAGTCCTCCAGGCTTTCGTCATCATGACGCCAAATGTTCATCACATCTGATGTGTCTCGGATAGATCGTCGTTGTTGGCTGAAATGAGTCAGAAATTTTTTGCGCAGAACTTTCCATGATGTGATGTTCCCGATGGGTAAGTTGTCGAACCAAATTCTCGCAGCGCCAGTAAGGGTCTGTACGAAAAGATGGCACCATAATGGTAGGGTCCAGCCACCTACCAGCCCTGTGCTTATAAAAACCCTCAAGTGGTCATCAGGGTCTGTCAGCCCATTGAATTTACCCACGTTGGACGGTAGTTTAGCTTTCTCGAGTGGAGCCAGAGCTATTTCCATGATAAACTTTGAATTTTCCGCTGCTTCCGCAGGGCGGTAAATCAAATCGTAGTTGTGTTCAGCCTAGGGATTGTAAACCGCACGGGGTCTACACTTGTGTACGAAATAGGACAAAGTTTAAATACAAGGGCTAGTTCAGGAGTGTAGGATCTAAAGATCCTAGTGTGTGCTATAACCACAGGATATACCTCCTGCCTGTGCGGCTGCAAGTGCCGCAGCAACTTGAGCTTGAACGAGAGCCTCTAGCTGGGCTTGAGTCATGTTAATTCGTCCAGACATGATCTTCATTGTAAAAGTAGCGTAAGTGAGAATGGTTCGCGAGTAGGGCGATGACAGAAAAGTGTAAGCACGTAGGTATTCTCATGCAATAGTGTCATGTGTATCTAAGTGTAATACGAGCAAAGTTCTATATAGTTCTAGCAAGCAGGTAATAAACATAAACCTTATTACCTAGGATGTCGAGTCTTGCACGTGGAGCGAAGCGTCATTGTGGATCGTTGAGAGCACTGTTCTGGTTATAGTCTGGTTTTAATAAAACGTTTTCCCCATATTAAAACCGAGTTCTCTATAACCAATGGCTCTGATACCAATCTGTCACACCCCCAAAATCCACCCGCGGAGTACCACGGCTTGGAGGCGTGACATGACCAGGATCAAGCCACCAATCATATTGAACATGTAGTTATATAGTAAAAGTTATCCTTCAATACGAAAGGTGTTTGTTAAAACCAACATAAGTAAATGTAGCGGAAGCATAAAGTATTAACCCAAGCAAAATGTTAATGTATGAAAAGTAATAAGTGTTTGTTCACAATCCAATTCCCACAACGACCTGCTCCTCCTTGTGCAAGCTCCTTAAGTACCTAAGGTCCTGCAAGGCATGCAGCAGAGAGTCAACAACTAGTTGAGCGAGTTCACAGTAAGTAAAAACATAACAGTAAGTCCGTAGGTAACATGTGGCTCTACTGGGCCGTTATTGGTTCCTATTGGTGGGGGCTTCCCATGTTATTAATCCACTAGACTATGCGTAACCATAAGTGTTCTTCACAACCGAGAACAGTAGCGCGTATGGGGTTTACGTAGGTTTTACGCAAGTATCCTTCACAACCGAGGATAGGAGTACGCGGGGGTTTACGTAGGTTTTACGTAAGTGCCTGACACAACCGAGGCAGTAGGGAGCATAATAAGTTCACGTAGGTTTTACGTGAGTATCCTTCACAACCGAGGATAGCAAGTAGCATAAGTATACGTAGGTTTTACGTATGTATCCTGCACAACCGAGGACGATGGTATGGTAGTCTAGTAATGGTATCCGTATGAATCTATTCAACCTTATCCTTTCAATCCCATTCCCAACACCCCGGGAATCCCATGCCTTGGTAAGAGTGTGAACTCACCTTGGGTTGCTCGGCAGATACACAGAGTACAGGTAAGCTAGTAAGTGGTCAACCACGTCCTATCATGGTTATTATACAAGTCAGGTTCGTATATAGCACGTATGTTCTACACGTATTGTATCAAGTATGATCATGGCAAATCACATAAACGTATCAGCAATCCAATAGAAAACGGATAACAATTCTAAGTATTCGGCCCAAACAGTTGGGCTGTAACAGTGCAGGTCCAATAACAAGTATTGTCGGTCTCGAGTCGGGACTATCGGTCTCGAGTCATATTGGTGTTGAGATCTCGAGTCGCAACGAAGGAGGTTTCGAGTCGCAAC
Source organism: Helianthus annuus (assembly GCF_002127325.2). NCBI lineage: Eukaryota > Viridiplantae > Streptophyta > Magnoliopsida > Asterales > Asteraceae > Helianthus > Helianthus annuus. The sequence goes on from NC_035440.2 coordinate 139,431,721, forward strand.
AGAGGTGTTCTCGAGTCGCAAGTGAGCTGGTCTCGAGTTGTCATGGTCCGGTCGAGACTGTTCGGTCTCGAGTCGCAACTGGACCCGCAACCTCGGTCTCGGTTGGTGCTGCTGTGTGTGTTGGTGTGAGGTCTCGAGTCAAGACTGAAGGTATCGACTCGCAATCTGTGTCGCAACAGAGCATGTAACAACTTTCCATAATTTTAGTCAATTAATTCCGTGATTCAAGCTAACAACTTAGGCAGTTTCGGATTTCAGATCAAACACAGAAATTAACAGTTTCATATTACATTCAACCTGTTCATACTCATCATCAAATAATCGATTACCGGTTTGCATAGTCATAATATCTAATCATGTGGTTAATCAATTATGGACTAATCATGCAACCTAACACATAATCACAATTCATCATCATCACAGCCGGTTATCAACACCTGATTCGGACCGATTAACAACCATACATGCAGCCAAAATATATGTATCTTAATCACAATAAACATGGGTCGATCAACAGAACACAACAAAACATGTAACAAAATCCTATATGCAATCCGAATAATAACACCATAACATAATCATACATAGCGAGCATGAAATCGGCAGGCTTTATACTAACCGAGATGAGAGAATGATAATCCGAATCTAAGAGCTTCGGTGGAAGAATATGCGGCTGCCTTCGGTTCCGAGTCGGGAGGAAGTATGTGTGTGTGTTCTTGGTTGCCAAAGTTGTGAAAAACTAAACCCTAAGAGATGTGTGTAATCATATACGTGTGGAAAAGGATGTGGGCCGAAACCCCACATGGGCCACCTAGTGGTCTCGAGTCGGACATGTGTGTGTGGGCCGAAGAATGTTTTATGAAATCAGCTAAGTGTTCGGTCCAAGTAACTTATACACGTTCACATGAAATCGTATAGCACGTAACATTCAATCAATCAGCGTAATCACGTAATCACAAATAGTTCAACAGTTACACGTAATGTAAGAGACGATAAAGTACGAGTTGTCACACACGCCATCCTTTCTTGAATTTCCTCCCGCCACTTGAGCTTAAGTCAGAGGGTTGGTTATATGGTGGTGGCGGCCTGTTAGTGGTAAGGTTTTTTTTCTGTTTGTGCGTAAACCTTAGCCGCTGCCATCACCTTCTCCCAGCTCTTCGGGAGGCCTTCTGTCCCAGAGAGGACCTTTATCATATCATCACATCTGACTGCATACTTGAACTGTACGTGAATCAGCTATTCATGGACTCCCCCGATCTCCAGTACCTCGTTGTTATATCGGGTGATAAAGTCCTCCAGGCTTTCGTCATCATGACGCCAAATGTTCATCACATCTGATGTGTCTCGGATAGATCGTCGTTGTTGGCTGAAATGAGTCAGAAATTTTTTGCGCAGAACTTTCCATGATGTGATGTTCCCGATGGGTAAGTTGTCGAACCAAATTCTCGCAGCGCCAGTAAGGGTCTGTACGAAAAGATGGCACCATAATGGTAGGGTCCAGCCACCTACCAGCCCTGTGCTTATAAAAACCCTCAAGTGGTCATCAGGGTCTGTCAGCCCATTGAATTTACCCACGTTGGACGGTAGTTTAGCTTTCTCGAGTGGAGCCAGAGCTATTTCCATGATAAACTTTGAATTTTCCGCTGCTTCCGCAGGGCGGTAAATCAAATCGTAGTTGTGTTCAGCCTAGGGATTGTAAACCGCACGGGGTCTACACTTGTGTACGAAATAGGACAAAGTTTAAATACAAGGGCTAGTTCAGGAGTGTAGGATCTAAAGATCCTAGTGTGTGCTATAACCACAGGATATACCTCCTGCCTGTGCGGCTGCAAGTGCCGCAGCAACTTGAGCTTGAACGAGAGCCTCTAGCTGGGCTTGAGTCATGTTAATTCGTCCAGACATGATCTTCATTGTAAAAGTAGCGTAAGTGAGAATGGTTCGCGAGTAGGGCGATGACAGAAAAGTGTAAGCACGTAGGTATTCTCATGCAATAGTGTCATGTGTATCTAAGTGTAATACGAGCAAAGTTCTATATAGTTCTAGCAAGCAGGTAATAAACATAAACCTTATTACCTAGGATGTCGAGTCTTGCACGTGGAGCGAAGCGTCATTGTGGATCGTTGAGAGCACTGTTCTGGTTATAGTCTGGTTTTAATAAAACGTTTTCCCCATATTAAAACCGAGTTCTCTATAACCAATGGCTCTGATACCAATCTGTCACACCCCCAAAATCCACCCGCGGAGTACCACGGCTTGGAGGCGTGACATGACCAGGATCAAGCCACCAATCATATTGAACATGTAGTTATATAGTAAAAGTTATCCTTCAATACGAAAGGTGTTTGTTAAAACCAACATAAGTAAATGTAGCGGAAGCATAAAGTATTAACCCAAGCAAAATGTTAATGTATGAAAAGTAATAAGTGTTTGTTCACAATCCAATTCCCACAACGACCTGCTCCTCCTTGTGCAAGCTCCTTAAGTACCTAAGGTCCTGCAAGGCATGCAGCAGAGAGTCAACAACTAGTTGAGCGAGTTCACAGTAAGTAAAAGCATAACAGTAAGTCCGTAGGTAACATGTGGCTCTACTGGGCCGTTATTGGTTCCTATTGGTGGGGGCTTCCCATGTTATTAATCCACTAGACTATGCGTAACCATAAGTGTTCTTCACAACCGAGAACAGTAGCGCGTATGGGGTTTACGTAGGTTTTACGCAAGTATCCTTCACAACCGAGGATAGGAGTACGCGGGGGTTTACGTAGGTTTTACGTAAGTGCCTGACACAACCGAGGCAGTAGGGAGCATAATAAGTTCACGTAGGTTTTACGTGAGTATCCTTCACAACCGAGGATAGCAAGTAGCATAAGTATACGTAGGTTTTACGTATGTATCCTGCACAACCGAGGACGATGGTATGGTAGTCTAGTAATGGTATCCGTATGAATCTATTCAACCTTATCCTTTCAATCCCATTCCCAACACCCCGGGAATCCCATGCCTTGGTAAGAGTGTGAACTCACCTTGGGTTGCTCGGCAGATACACAGAGTACAGGTAAGCTAGTAAGTGGTCAACCACGTCCTATCATGGTTATTATACAAGTCAGGTTCGTATATAGCACGTATGTTCTACACGTATTGTATCAAGTATGATCATGGCAAATCACATAAACGTATCAGCAATCCAATAGAAAACGGATAACAATTCTAAGTATTCGGCCCAAACAGTTGGGCTGTAACAGTGCAGGTCCAATAACAAGTATTGTCGGTCTCGAGTCGGGACTATCGGTCTCGAGTCATATTGGTGTTGAGATCTCGAGTCGCAACGAAGGAGGTTTCGAGTCGCAACAGAGGTGTTCTCGAGTCGCAAGTGAGCTGGTCTCGAGTTGTCATGGTCCGGTCGAGACTGTTCGGTCTCGAGTCGCAACTGGACCCGCAACCTCGGTCTCGGTTGGTGCTGCTGTGTGTGTTGGTGTGAGGTCTCGAGTCAAGACTGAAGGTATCGACTCGCAATCTGTGTCGCAACAGAGCATGTAACAACTTTCCATAATTTTAGTCAATTAATTCCGTGATTCAAGCTAACAACTTAGGCAGTTTCGGATTTCAGATCAAACACAGAAATTAACAGTTTCATATCACATTCAACCTGTTCAAACTCATCATCAAATAATCGATTACCGGTTTGCATAGTCATAATATCTAATCATGTGGTTAATCAATTATGGACTAATCATGCAACCTAACACATAATCACAATTCATCATCATCACAGCCGGTTATCAACACCTGATTCGGACCGATTAACAACCATACATGCAGCCAAAATATATGTATCTTAATCACAATAAACATGGGTCGATCAACAGAACACAACAAAACATGTAACAAAATCCTATATGCAATCCGAATAATAACACCATAACATAATCATACATAGCGAGCATGAAATCGGCAGGCTTTATACTAACCGAGATGAGAGAAGGATAATCCGAATCTAAGAGCTTCGGTGGAAGAATATGCGGCTGCCTTCGGTTCCGAGTCGGGAGGAAGTATGTGTGTGTGTTCTTGGTTGCCAAAGTTGTGAAAAACTAAACCCTAAGAGATGTGTGTAATCATATACGTGTGGAAAAGGATGTGGGCCGAAACCCCACATGGGCCACCTAGTGGTCTCGAGTCGGACATGTGTGTGTGGGCCGAAGAATGTTTTATGAAATCAGCTAAGTGTTCGGTCCAAGTAACTTATACACGTTCACATGAAATCGTATAGCACGTAACATTCAATCAATCAGCGTAATCACGTAATCACAAATAGTTCAACAGTTACACGTAATGTAAGAGACGGTAAAGTACGAGTTGTCACACACGCCATCCTTTCTTGAATTTCCTCCCGCCACTTGAGCTTAAGTCAGCGGGTTGGTTATATGGTGGTGGCGGCCTGTTAGTGGTAAGGTTTTTTTTCTGTTTGTGCGTAAACCTTAGCCGCTGCCATCACCTTCTCCCAGCTCTTCGGGAGGCCTTCTGTCCCAGAGAGGACCTTTATCATATCATCACATCTGACTGCATACTTGAACTGTACGTGAATCAGCTATTCATGGACTCCCCCGATCTCCAGTACCTCGTTGTTATATCGGGTGATAAAGTCCTCCAGGCTTTCGTCATCATGACGCCAAATGTTCATCACATCTGATGTGTCTCGGATAGATCGTCGTTGTTGGCTGAAATGAGTCAGAAATTTTTTGCGCAGAACTTTCCATGATGTGATGTTCCCGATGGGTAAGTTGTCGAACCAAATTCTCGCAGTGCCAGTAAGGGTCTGTACGAAAAGATGGCACCATAATGGTAGGGTCCAGCCACCTACCAGCCCTGTGCTTATAAAAACCCTCAAGTGGTCATCAGGGTCTGTCAGCCCATTGAATTTACCCACGTTGGACGGTAGTTTAGCTTTCTCGAGTGGAGCCAGAGCTATTTCCATGATAAACTTTGAATTTTCCGCTGCTTCCGCAGGGCGGTAAATCAAATCGTAGTTGTGTTCAGCCTAGGGATTGTAAACCGCACGGGGTCTACACTTGTTGTAGTTTGGTTGTAATCGATCAAACACGCTGGCACTCTCACTTATGCGGTAAGTTGGATCAGATTCATTGGTGTGGGTGTTTCGTTGAGAACCCAACCTGGTATGAACTGATTTCCTTCTGTGAGGATGAGACTCATCTCGATACTCTCTTTGATAACTTCCTGATTGGGTATACTCGTATCTCGATGTAGATCTAGAGTATACCTCTGTGTTTTCGATGTGAGACGGGCCCTCACGTTGAGAAGCATGAGCACGGGATCCAGGCCTTCGCGACTGAGCTTGGGGAGCAGTCTGTGCACACAGTTGTGTGTATACTGCATTTAGTGCCCCTTGAGACCTGACGTACCAGGAGATTGCGGTTTCTCCTGGAGGCAGAATTGAGTGAAAAGGGATCTCTGGCTGTATCCCCAGAGTGATAGGTTCATTCACACGATTGGATTGTACCTCGTTGTCGTCCGAGGCATCCTCTAGAATTCCTTCAACCTGAAAGTTATTACAGACATTTGGCCGAGGGCCGGTTTGCCGATGAGATGAAGTTTCTTCCATATGCAAATGGAATCAACAGGGTAGATCAAAAAACGAGAGAAAATTGGATGAGACAGAGAAATCGGTGGGCGCCAATGAAGAAACACTAGATAAATGACCGGAATCAAATTATATAGGGGTTTTGGATCTGCATAAAAGGGGGTTGTTCTCTCTCGTTAGATTCGATTGTGACTGGTCTTCTTCTCCGGTAAACTCTGCAAAACAAAACACCGTTAGTCTCGTCAAGGGGAGAAGAGGGGTTCTCTCCTTGACCCGACTCCGGCGTGAGAATAAGTATGTGTTTATGAAGAAGAAGAGGTATTGACGAAGTGTATGTGACTTGAATTTCTTACCTGAATTATTCTTGTATTTATAGCCGAGAGTTGGGTGGGAAAACCTGTTGGTGAAATGTTAACGGAAGATGCTAACCCCGTAAGCGGTTACATTTCCTTCCGTTAATCTTCTCGATCCGACATGAGTGCACACAGATCGTTGTTCAGATCTATGGCTGGGGAATTGCCACGTGGAAAGTGATCAAGTGGAGGTTTTCCTCCAATTCCATGCCATCTTTGTGATTTCAGGGGGTCCTGAGATGAGGACATGTGTTCAGACGGTTATAACCGTCACTGTCTAGTGGTGCACGATTGAGTCCTTCTAGAAGATTGTTGCCATAATCTGGTGTGATTCTTTATCGTGTGGCATCAGTTGGGTAAATAATATCCAAGTCTGGATATTATTGAGCGGAAGTGTTTAACTGAGGATTTTTATCCTTTGTTTATGGAGGAAGGCGCAAGGGTTTATGATTTCCCTTTGGTGCGCAAGTGTTGTCTGCTACCAGTCTCTTAAGCCTTCTTTGTAGGACCAGTGCGCGGCCGCGCAAGGTCAAAAAAGGGCTGAAAGACAAGGTTGTGGTATGGTCCCAAGTACTTATTACGAGGTTTTTGGGACCTTACCCCTTCAACCTTTATATGTATAGTTGTGTGGATTGCGGGAGGACGCGATGAAAAGAGCGAGCGAGTTGTTAGATTTTAGTTTCGTTGCAGACATTCGTTTCTTGTTTTAGATTGCGATGGCAGTGCAAGTCGTGCGTATAAAGCGGGGAGCGAAAAGCGATAAATTGAATAAGCGATAAAGTCGAAAATCGTTAAAGCGTAAAAAAATCGTAAACTCGTAAAAATTTTGACGTCTTGCGGTTAAATTAGAAGGAGCGTCTGGGGTGTTAGACATTGACTACCCAAAGTGACTCGACTATCCCTACAAGTTCGAACACACGCGTTGGCCTGATGGACTATACTCTCACCGGGCCGCGGTTACAGCTTCGTCCTTCCAGTTACAACGCGGATCGAGTTGTTGGTATCGTCGAGACTTTGGTGAGAGCTTTTAAAAACCATTTTAGGGAGTGGAACGGGTTATGAAGATGCGGGTTTCACCCCTGACTTAATAACTTCGCTCCTAGCTGTGGTTATGCTCATCGAATAAATTCGGGAGTTCCACTATGTTAGGATCGGAGGCTGTCATGATTGTGCTTGTTTGTATAAATTTGACAAATCAATGAATATAAAATAAGATTAAGTGCAGCGGAAATGAAAACAAACTTTGTAAGCACAATCTAAGTGGGAAATAGTTTGATAAACAGATGCTTCTCATTAAGTTGAATGTTTCAATTACAAATCAAATGATTACAAACATGCTTACAGAACTAAGCTCCCCCTCAGCCTGATACTCCAAGGTTGGTTGCACAAGATGAAAGGATTGGACTGGAGAAGAAGAATCCACTCAGTCAATGAAATGTAACAGTACAGGGTACTGCTCCATTTATAGGCAATCAAATGTGACATCTAACAACCTAACAACCTATAAACACTGTTCTATACAAACTACTGATGTTTTAACAACTGATTATAAGTATAATACAAAACAAGAGATAACTACTGCTTCACGTTCCGCTGTTGTAGCCTGAGCACTGATGTTGAGCATCAGTGCTTTCTTCAAAGGTGATCAGTCCTTGAATGGGCAGTGCTTGTGTCTTCAGCAGTACTTAGGAAACAACAGTAGATAGAGCAACAGTGTTTGTCTTCAGTAGTCTTTAGAGTTTCATCAGTGTTTGGTTCATCAGTTGTTATAGTGAGCAGTACTTAAGATCCATCAGCTGTTAGATTACCACTGTCAAGGGGAAAGCCAAGTGTAAATAGCTGCTTATTCTGAATCCACTGTTGTGATCCGGTTTTGGCTTTCATTATCTGTTCCTCTGGTAGGGTTCAATCCCAACAATCTCCCCCTGGAACAGATAATGCCAAATCCCTTCATTATTCTGGACCTTTATTCCTCAACAAAAGTTCCTTAGCTTGCCTTTTAAATTCTTCTTCAAATTCCATGGAACTCAGGTCATCTTCATCCCTACACAATGTAAGTTCAAGGAGATCCTGCAAATCTTCAACACTAAGGCCTAGTGCTTCTTTCCTTGATATATACTTCATTTCGCCATTGGATCTGACCAAGGTCAATACGTGGGTCTTTTGATCAGACATCCACTTTAGTATTTTTAATCCTAATGGGTTTCTTGGGAGAGATTTATTTTTTGATGAGTTCGGAGATGTTGGCCTTGAGAACACTTGCAGACTTTCAGACATTCTTTTGAAGGCCATTTCAATGACATTGTTTGCTGCAGCTATGTCTTCTGCAGTCTCTCTTTCAATTAGCTCTTGCCTCTCAATGTTTGTCATGCCTGTTGAAGTGTTTGGTGATGCAGGTTTGGTTAATACCTCTTTAAAAAGGTTTTGAAGTTTTGCTGACGTATCTTCTTTTAGACCCATTTTCATGATGGTATCCTTGAAGTACTCAGCTTCCTTTTCTTTTACCTCTGCACTAGACAACTGTTTTCCTTCTTCTTGGTTTGACACAAGAATAGGATTATCTGCTGATTTGAATAGTTTTTGGAGGTTTTTAATCTGTTGTTCAAGCTTCATCATTTGTTCATGCTTCTTTGAAGTGCCTGAAACAGTTATCTTCCTTTTCTTCAGCCTTTCATAGGCTTCATCAGTCTGCTGCTTTGACCATTTTGATATGGCTTCAGCAGTATCCATTTTTGCATCCATCAGCTCTTTTTTCTTTCTTTTGTACTCAACAGTTAGGTCAGCGATGAGCTTTTTGTATTTGCTCCAATTTGGAGCATTCTTCTTCTTTTTAGGATCATTCTTGATTCTATCAATCCTATCAGCCTCATGCTTTAAAGCCACTATTGGCCATTCTTCAAATTGGTTTTCTTCAGCAGGATAAAATTTTTCTTGCATAATGTATGCAAGAAGTTTTCTTCTCATCTCTTTTTGTTGATCTGCCTTTTCTTTGCTCAGCTCTTGTGCAAAATCTTTTATCTGTTTGACTTTTGTGAGCAGAAAATCCAATCTTTCAGCAATGGCTTCAGCACTTTGACCTTCACATTCAACCTTGGCTCTTATCTTAGCCTATCTTGCTTTGAGCTCAAGGTATTCATCCATGTCTTCTGGGACTATGAAGCCAATGAGTGAAGGAAATCTTCTGTTTGAAGGATCATCATCGTTGTAGAATTGCCTCATCTCATTTTTGATAGCTTCTAGTTCCAGTGGATATTTTGCAGCAATGGGATCATATTTGTCCTCATTTGCCTGAGTAAGTTTTCTTTTTCTGGTATAGAGCTTTGCTGGTTGTGATGTGGGAATGGTGAGAGCAGTGGTGGATGGTTGACTAATAGTGGTTGAAACAACTGGTGTTTCAACTGCTGTTGTCATTACAACTACTGATATATCAGCAGATGTCTTCTGCTTTTGAGCAGGGGTTCTGATGGCAGTGGTTTGAGTGGTGATGACTGACTGACTAACAGTAGTTGGAACAACCGGTGTTTCAACCACTGTTGTCATTATAGCAGATGTTGTAACATCTGTTGTCTTCTGCTTTTTGGCAGGAGGTGATGATGGGGTGGCTATTCTTTATGCCGAAGTTGTTGTTGGTGATGTGATCACAGATGATGGTGGATCAGTGGTTATGGTGGTGTGTGGTGATGTGGTGTGTGTTGATACAGTTGTGACAACTCGAGTTTCCAAGATTCTATATTCGCATTTATTGAACGTTAACTGTTTAATTGTTTACTTATACGACTTATTGCTTTGTAATTGTATACGTTGGATTATATGAACTATATGCTGAGATGTTGATTTAATGTGTTATCCATGCAATGTGATCAAAGTGTTTATCATGTATACTGTGGAAAAACTTAAACTATTAGACTTGAACAACCCGACGAAACACAAGTGTGTTTCGCCATAACCCACACGACGAAACAGGTGTGTGTTTCGTCACACACATCTCGACGAAACAAGCTGTTTCGCCGGCCCACGATTCGCCGAAGCCCATTAAGGGCCCAGTATGGTAGTTTGTGTATATTAACGTGAACCGACTCCTGTTTCACACCTTTGGCAAAAATAAGAAACCCTAAGAGCTTTCTCCACTGTGTGACGGCAACAACCATCTTTCACCATCATCTTTCCCTCTCGAATCCTTACTTGTTCATCTCGAATCGGCTAGAAAAAAAAAACCCTACTGTTCATATGTATCTGTTAATTGATGCCTTTGTGTGGATAGGCTAGGGTTGGTAAACAATATGAATCCAGAATCATGATATCGTAATATATGTGATGATTGTTCTTGAGTGCTTGATGATTTCGACGTATTTGGTTGATAATTTGACAATAATAGGATCTATTTTATCGGCTACAATTCTGGTGTATCGAGGTTGGATTGTTTGTTGATGATGACCAGATTAAGATTATGATAGTATTGATTATGTGATTGTGCTCTCATGTAATGGCTAACCCTTATGCTAGATGTTGGTTTTTGATTGGAAAATAATGTGAATAAATGATGATTACTGTGCTGAATAATTCCTGTATGATTGAGGATGTTGATGACGGCAGTTAGGGTTTCGGGGTAATTAACTGATATACTACGTAACTGATACTTAATGACGAAACATAGGTAGCAGCGAAACAGATGAGTTTCGCCGAAACCAATCTTGACGAAACCGGTATGGCGAAACAAGTGTTTCGCCGAAGCCTTTCATGACGAAACAACCATGACGAAACAGAAGTGTTTCGTCGGAGAGGGTTCACGGCGAAACAGGGGTGTTTCGCCGAATGGGTAATCTGCACAGTAACTTAATTTAACACTGTTAAGTGTTAACTGGATTGATTAACTGTCGATAATTGTGAAGCATAACTTGTATGATCTTGAATATGTGCTTTGTGCTAGTTGGTGATTACTGATTCAATATCCACTATGATTGTGCATATACGTGAATCTTGTGAATTTAAACTGATTCGGTACACATGCATACTTTAAGATTTGATTGATTAACTGTGAGCACATACTTTAGCATACCGAGCAAACCAAGGTGAGTTCACACTCTTACCAAGGCATGGGATTCCCGGGGTAGGGAATGGGATTGAATGATTACTTGCACTTACCTTGTTAATGGGAATTACGGATCACTGACCTCATTAGGGGAAGGTCACTTATAGATACTGCTAGACTAGTGATACAAATACTACTCTTCGCACACATGCCTGGAATGGCCGTGATACGAATACGAATCTTCGCACACATGCCAAGAATGGCCGCGATACTAACACTAAACTTCGTACATATGCCTGGAGGGCCGCGATACAAATATAACTAGTCTACAATACATGGGAAACTCCCACTAATCTTCGCAAACATGCCTGGAGGGCCGCGATACAAGTATATACGATACACGGTTTACTAAACAAACATACGATTTATGAAACGAACACTATAACTAAACAACCAACTGTGAACTCGCTCAACTAGTTGTTGACTCTCTGTTACATGCCTTGCAGGTCGTTAGGTACACATGGAGCTTGCACAGGGAGGCGCGGTCATTGTGGACATGGATCATGGATGCGTTGTTAAACATTTATGACATTTCAACTTTTACTTATGTTGGGTTTACATTTATGCTTCGCTAAACAATGAAAATACTTATGTTTTGAACACCTTTCATATTGGTTTGGTCGAATTACAGTTACTATTTACATTGTTCAATATGATTGGTGGCTTGATCCTAGTCATGTCACGCCTCTATGCGGTGATACTCCGCGTGTGGATTTTGGGGGTGTGACAGATTGGTATCAGAGCCATTGGTTATAGAGAACTTGGTTTTAATAAGGGGGAAAATGTTTTTATTAAAACCAGACTATAACCTGTACAGTGCTCAACGATCCACAACGATGCTTCGCTCCACGTGCAAGACTCAACACACTAGGTACTACTATTCATGTTTACATTGCCTACTTGCTAGATTACATAGAACTTTGCTCGTGGTATGCTTAGATAAACGTAACAACTATTGCTTGAGAACACTTGTGTGCTTACTCTCTTCTGTCATCGCACTTTTCGCGAACCTCTCTCACTTATGTTACCTTTGCTATGAAGATCATGGTTGGACGCATTAACATGACTCGAGCCCAGTTGACGGCTCTCATTAACGAACAAGTTGTTGCGGCACTTGCAGCCACACAAGCAGGAGGTATACCCTGCAGTCGTAACTCGCACTAGGATCCTTAGATCCTACACTCCTAAACCAACTCTTGTGTTTAACCTTGTCCTGTTCTTATAACACAACAGGTCAACACGCTCAGCCACCTGTTTGCACTTTCAAGAATTTCATGGACTGTCGTCCTAGCACATTCAGTGGCACTGAAGGAGCAGTTGGACTCCTCCATTGGTTTGAAGCTCGAGTCCGTATTTGAGATGTGTGAATGCCCTGAGGCTCGCAGGGTGAAGTACGCCACTGGTACTCTAGAAGGTATTGCACTGACTTGGTGGAATGCGTAAGTTCAAATTTTAGGGTTGGCAGTTGCTAACGCCACCCCTTGGAATGATTTCAAGGAACTGATCAAACGGGAATACTGCACGCGTGATGACATCCACAAGTTAGAAGTGGAGTTCTTTCATTTGAAAATGACGGGGTCAGAAATTGAGGCATATACTAAACGGTCAAACGAGCTGGCCATCCTGTGTCCAACTATGGTGGACCCTCCCATCAAGCGTATCGAGTTATATCTCAAAGGGCTGGTGCCAGAAATTCAAAGCCATGTGACATCGGCCAACCTTGATAATATCCAGGATATTCAACGTCTTGCTCATCGCCTCACAGATCAGGCAGTGGAACAGAACAGGCTGCCTAAACGTATCAGTGCTACCGATGCTATACTTCCACTGCTCCCAGTGACAACAAGCAGAAATGGGATGGGGATTCCAGCAAGGGTTCAGCTACAGCTCAGTCTCAGGTTCAGCAGCGAAAGACTGATAACTACCAGAGCCCTGGTCAGCAATCTTCGGGCAATCAAAGACAGGGTGGATATCGAGGAAACCTCCCAAGGTGCAATACTTGCAACAAGCACCACAACGGCCAGTGCAACAAGGGTCGTTGTCAGCGGTGCCTCAAGATGGGTCATGAGGCTAAAGATTGTAGGAGCTCACGACCTGTGAATCAGAATCAGCAACAACAACCACCTGCTCAACGAAACCAGCAGCGGCAACAGCAGCGAGGCAACAGGGGATGCTATCAATGTGGCGCTGAAGGCCACTTCAAACGTGACTGCCCCCAGTTAAACCAGAACCAGAACAACAACAACTATAATCCGGGAAATGGGAACAACAACGGGGGAAACAATAATGGCAACGACGCTAGGGGTCGTGTGTTCGTGCTGGGGCAGGGTGATGCAAGGAATGATCCTAACGTGGTTATGGGTAAGTTTCTTCTCGACGACTTTTATGTTACTGTTTTATTTGATTCGGGTGCGGATACCAGTTACGTATCTCTAAAAGCTAGTTAAATGTTAAAACGTACACCAACGCCCTTAAACACCAAACATGTCGTAGAGTTAGCCAACGGTAAAAGTCTAGAGGCCACACACTTAGTTCAGGGTTGTAATCTTATCCTCGCTGGTCAGACCTTCTCTATCGATCTCATTCCTATAGCTCTGGGTAGTTTCGACATCGTCATTGGTATGGATTGGTTATCCCAACAACAAGCAGAGATCTTATGCAAGGAGAAGATTGTTCGTATACCCCGTTCTGGTAAAGAACCTCTCGAAGTTCAAGGCGACAAGAGTGGTGCCGTGATTGGCATCATCTCCTTTTTGAAGGCTCAGAAATGTTTGCGAAAGGGTCACACTGCCATTTTGGCACTTGTTACAGACACATCAACGAAAGAGAAGAGATTAGAGGATATTCCAGTAGTACGCGACTTTCCTCAAGTATTTCCTGAAGATTTACCTGGTCTACCGCCTCACCGCCAGGTCGAATTCCAAATCGAACTAGCTCCAGGAGCAGCACCCATAGCTCATGCACCGTATCGCTTACCTCCAACTAAACTGGAGGAACTGTCCAAACAACTACAAGAACTCTTGGATAAGGGTTTTATTTGTCCTAGCTCTTCGCCTTGGGGAGCACCAATATTATTTGTGAAGAAGAAAGATGGTACCTTCAAGATGTGCATAGATTATCATGAACTCAACAAGGTGACAGTGAAGAACCGCTATCCTCTTCCACGTATTGATGATTTGTTCGACCAGCTGCATGGGTCGAGCTACTACTCGAAGATTGATCTGAGGTCAGGTTACCATCAACTGAGAGTCCGGGATGAGGACGTCTCTAAAACAGCATTCAGAACTCGTTACAGCCACTACGAGTTTCTTGTCATGCCATTCGGATTAACGAACGCACCTGTAGTCTTTATGGATCTTATGAACAGAGTGTGCAAACCCTACCTAGACAAGTTTGTCATAGTCTTCATTGACGACATCCTGATCTACTCTAAGAGTCAGGAGGAACACGAGCAGCATTTACGACTTATTTTGAAGCTCCTTCGAACAGAACAGTCATACGCCAAGTTTTCGAAATGCGACTTCTGGCTTCGTGAAGTCCACTTCCTAGGCCACGTGGTAAACAAGGACGGGATTCATGTGGATCCATCCAAGGTAGACTCGATTAAGAACTGGCCTGCACCGCGTACACCAATGGAAATACGCCAATTCTTGGGTTTGGCGGGTTATTACAGACGGTTCATCAAAGACTTCTCAAAGATTGCACAGCCGCTTACACTACTGACACAGAAAGGTGTTACTTATCGTTGGGGTAATACACAGGAAACAGCTTTTCAACACTTAAAGGATAGACTCTGCAGCGCACCCATTCTCTCATTGCTAGAGGGCACGGACGATTTTGTGGTCTACTGCGACGCATCGATTTAGGGTCTTGGCTGTGTATTAATGCAACGGGAAATAGTTATTGCCTACGCTTCACGCCAACTTAAGATCCACGAACGAAATTACACTACACATGATTTAGAGCTGGGAGCGGTTGTTTTTGCGCTTAAGATATGGCGACATTACCTGTACGGTACCAAGTGCACTATCTACACCGATCACAGGAGTCTCGAGCATATCTTCAAGCAGAAGGAATTGAATATGCGTCAACGTCGATGGGTCGAACTACTGAATGATTACGAATGCACCATCAAGTACCATCCAGGCAAAGCCAACATTGTGGCTGACGCTCTCAGTCGAAAGGATACGGCACCTAGACGCGTACGGGCACTACAACTTACTATTCAGTCTAGTCTTCCTGCACAGATACGAGATGCTCAGGTAGAAGCATTGAAACCAGAAAATGTCAGGGCTGAAGCCCTACGCGGCTCAAGACAACGATTAGAACAAAAGGAAGACGGCGCCTATTATGTAACGGGGCGTATCTGGGTCCCATTTTATGGCAACTTACGCGAGCTTGTAATGGACGAAGCACATAAGTCTCGCTACTCGGTACATCCAGGTTCGGATAAAATGTACCACGATCTCAGAACTACGTATTGGTGGCCTAGCATGAAGGCCCACATAGCAACTTACGTCGGCAAGTGTTTGACCTGCGCGAGGGTCAAGACAGAATATCAGAAACCATCAGGCCTACTTCAGCAACCAAAGATACCACAATGGAAATGGGAGGAAATTTCCATGGATTTTGTTACTGGCCTACCCAGATCTCAGCGTGGTAACGATACTATTTGGGTGATCGTGGATAGACTCACTAAGTCTGCACACTTCTTGGCTATCAAAGAAACAGACAAGTTCTGTACCTTAGCAGACATCTACTTGAAAGAAGTGGTTTCGAGGCACGGAGTGCCAACCTCTATTATTTCGGATCGTGATGCACGATTCACTTAAGAACTGTGGCAAGCAATGCACAAAGCTTTTGGCTCATGATTAGACATGAGCACAGCTTATCACCCTCAGACGGATGGGCAGTCTGAGCGCACTATCCAGACTCTAGAAGACATGCTTCGGGCATGTGTTATCGATTTCGGCAACAGCTGGGAAAAGCATCTCCCGTTAGTGGAGTTTTCGTACAATAACAGTTACCACACCAGCATTCAAGCCGCTCCATTCGAGGCATTATACGGGCGTAAATGCCGATCACCTCTTTGTTGGGCGGAGGTGGGTTATAGTCAGATCACAGGTCCAGAAATGGTAGTAGACGCAACAACAAAGATTGCACAGATACGACAACGCATGGCGGCAGCTCGTGACCGTCAGAAAAGCTACGCTGATAAGCGCAGGAAACCACTCGAGTTCCAGGTTGGGGATCGAGTGCTACTCAAAGTTTCGCCCTGGAAGGGTGTAGTTCGTTTTGCAAACGGGGCAAGCTCAATCTGCGGTATGTCGGACCGTTCGAAATCATAGAAAGAATAGGCAAAGTGGCCTACAAACTAAACCTACCAGCAGAACTCGGTGCAGTTCACAACGTTTTCCACGTGTCGAATCTGAAGAAGTGTCTGTCAGATGAGACCCTCATAGTTCCTTTGAAGGAGCTCACTATCGACGAACAGTTACATTTTGTCGAGGAACCTGTTGAAATCACGGACCGGGATGTTAAGGTCCTCAAGAACACTAGAATACTACTTGTTCGAGTTCGTTGGAACTCCCGTCGTGGCCTAGAGTTTACCTGGGAACGAGAAGACCAAATGGAACTCAAATATCCCCAGTTATTCCAGAACAATGCAACCACTACTGAGGCTGAAGCTACTACAGAATTTCGGGACGAAATTCCAAATCAACAGGGGGATGATGTGACACCCCTGGAAAACCAGTAAACGATACAACTTAACTAGCTTCCCCAGTAACCGCATGCTAAATTTTGGGACGAAATTTCTTTCAAGTTGGGGATAATGTGACAACTCGAGTTTCCAAGATTCCTTATTCGCATTTATTGCACATTAACTGTTTAATTGTTTACTTATACGACTTATTGCTTTGTAATTGTATACGTTGGATTATATGAACTATATGCTGAGATGTTGATTTGATGTGTTATCCATGCAATGTGATCAAAGTGTTTATCATGTATACTGTGGAAAAACTTAAACTATTAGACTTGAACAACCCGACGAAACACAAGTGTGTTTCGCCATAACCCACACGACGAAACAGGTGTGTGTTTCGTCACACACACCTCGACGAAACAAGCTGTTTTGCCGGCCCATGATTCGCCGAAGCCCATTAAGGGCCCAGTACGGTAGTTTGTGTATATTAACGTGAACCGACTCCTGTTTCACACCTTTGGCAAAAATAAGAAACCCTAAGAGCTTTCTCCACTGTGTGACGAAAACAACCATCTTTCACCATCATCTTTCCCTCTCGAATCCTTACTTGTTCATCTCGAATCGGTTAGTAAAAAAAACCCTACTATTCATATGTATCTGTTAATTGATGCCTTTGTGTGGATAGGCTAGGGTAGGTAAACAATATGAATCCGGAATCATGATATCGTAATATATGTGATGATTGTTCTTGAGTGCTTGATGATTTCGATGTATTTGGTTGATAATTTGACAATAATAGGATCTATTTTATCGGCTACAATTCTGGTGTATCGAGGTTGGACTGTTTGTTGATGATGATCAGATCAAGATTATGATAGTATTGATTATGTGATTGTGCTCTCATGTAATGGCTAACCCTTATGCTAGATGTTGGTTTTTGATTGGAAAATAATGTGATTAAATGATTATTACTGTGCTGAATAATTCCTGTATGATTAAGGATGTTGATGACAGCAGTTAGGGTTTCGGGGTAATTAACTGATATACTACGTAACTGATACTTAATGACGAAACATAGGTAGCGGCGAAACAGATGAGTTTCGCCGAAACCAATCTTGAAGAAACCGGTATGGCGAAACAAGTGTTTCGCCGAAGCCTTTCATGACGAAACAACTAACGAAACAGAAGTGTTTTGTCAGAGAGGGTTCATGGCGAAACATGGGGTGTTTCGCCGAATGGGTAATCTGCACAGTAACTTAATTTAACTCTGTTAAGTGTTAACTGGATGGATTAACTGTCGATAAGTGTGAAGCATAACTTGTATGATCTTGAATATGTGCTTTGTGCTAGTTGGTGATTACTGATTCAATATCCACTATGATTATGCATATACGTGAATCTTGTGAATTTAAACTGATTCAGTACACATGCGTACTTTAGGATTTGATTGATTAACTGTGAGCACATACTTTAGCATACCGAGCAAACTAAGGTGAGTTCACACTCTTACCAAGGCATGGGATTCCCGGGGTAGGGAATGGGATTGAATGATTACTTGCACTTACATTGTTAATGGGAATTACGGATCACTGACTTCGTTAGTGGAAGGTCACTTATAGATACTGCTAGACTAGTAATACAAATACTACTCTTCGCACACATGCCTGGAATGGCCGCGATACTAATACGAATCTTCGCACACATGCCTGGAATGGCCGCGATACTAATACTAAACTTCGCACACATGCCTGGAGGGCCGCGATACAAATATAACTAGTCTACAATACATGGGAAACTCCCACTAATCTTCGCAAACATGCCTGGAGGGCCGCGATACAAGTATATACGATACACGGTTTACTAAACAAACATACGATTTACGAAACGAACACTATAACTAAACAACCAACTGTGAACTCGCTCAACTAGTTGTTGACTCTCTGTTACATGCCTTGCAGGTCGTTAGGTACACAGGGAGGCGCGGTCGTTGTGGACATGGATCATGGATGCGTTGTTAAACATTTATGACATTTCAACTTTTACTTATGTTGGGTTTACATTTATGCTTCCGCTAAACAATGAAAATACTTATGTTTTGAACACTTTTCATATTGGTTTGGTTGAATTACAGTTACTATTTACATTGTTCAATATGATTGGTGGCTTGATCCTGGTCATGTCACGCCTCCATGCGGTGATACTCCGCGTGTGGATTTTGGGGGTGTGACAACAGTAGCTTTGGTTTAGCTATTTTCTGGCTCAATAAAGATGCCATCATCAATTCCTTTCTTTTTCCACTTGATCTTCTCTCCCTTTTTGGCATTATCTGGGAAGGGTTCATTCATGAAGAGGATAGTGGGAGGAACTTTTCTAGAAGCACTTTGTATATGAGCCTTGATAGCTTTAATATCTGTCTGAGTATCTTTAAATCTTGACTCCACCATGTTTGTCAGCTTTTGTACATGCATAGCATGCTGCTGATCAGCCATCTGCTTTTGTCTTTCCAGCAGTGGTTGGAACATGTTCCATAACTCATTTGTAGCAGGTGCTTGTTGTGCAGGTGCTTGAGCTGGAACAGCAGTGGATTGGGCTTTCTGAGCTTTTAACAGCTGCTGCACCATATCCTTTATTTCAGCAACTGAGGTTTCCAAGTTTTCAACACTGCCCGTCAATTCCTGATATTTTGAATCATCACCCGAATTAACAAGATCATCTGAATCCCCACCAGCAGTGGTTGTACCAATGTGTGACTTAGGAACAGAGTCCCAAAAGCCATTCATTGATGGCCCTTGTTCTTGGTACTGGGGACTTCTTTTTTCAACACTAGATAACCTTTTGAGGGTACCAGAGGGCACTACATACTCACTGGTGGTTATCATAGGTGTTATTGTAGAAATTGCCTTCAAGGGAGTCTTACTAATGAAACAACTGGCCAAATGCAGATCTGTTGATCCAACATTTGTAGTTGCTGCTCCGCTTGAACTACTGACAGGAATTACTTGTAACTCCTGTAGTGTAACCTCCTCAGTTGTTGCTAGGATAGCAGAGATGTCAGCATCAGACCCAGTCACCTGTGGGAGTATACTCTCAGTGATAGGTGATTGAGAGGAACTGGTTTGTGTCTGTGTAACATCAACTGCATGCAATAAAGGTATAATGGATGGTGGTAATGTGGGGGGTGAGGGTAAAGGAGTTGAAAGAGACATGTCCTTGGGATCAGGACTGTGGAAGATGGATCCGAGTGGATCCAGAGCTTCATATTATGGGGTCCCTGTGTTTACAACCTGATCCTTTTGTGAGGATGCAGGAGGAGTTTGTGGCAAAGGTGGAGATCTTTCTTCCAACTGCTGTGAGGAAGTAGCAGCAGTGGTTATTGGTGACATTTGTGTTGTCACGGGCATTTGCTCTGGGATCTCATCTTCCAGAGGTGCCTTTGTTTTGGGTATGGGGGCTTTCTGGATGTTTTCTTTTTGTTCTTTTTGGTGGTGGCAGGTGTGGGTTTCAAAACAGTGGGTGTGCTGCTTTGATCACCTGGAGCAGTGGGCTCAGCAGCCGATACCTGAGGAGCAGATTCATCTGCTAAATTCTGCTCAGGTGCCTCTGCTTTTGTTTTTATAGGTGCCAACATTCTAGAGAATCTTTCAGGCGTTAAACAGTTTATTTTAAAATGAGCACCTTGTTTGGGCAATTCTGCATCTTCTTTCACAAATTTTTGTTCGAATAAATAGCTTAAAAACCTTGGAAAGAGCAGAAATGCTTTGCTATCAACATTTTTTACTAAATCATCAAAAATTTCCTGGGAATAATTAAAATTTTCATTGTTTAAAATTGCATACCCCAGGCATTGAATTTTTGATGGTATTTCATTAAAAGAAGTTGTTTTATTAGAAACACACATCAATAGAGTGTGAAACAAAAATCTGGGTGCAGAAGGGAAATAGCCTTTTTGTAAGGTATCCCTTTTCGGTTGCTCTGCATAGCCCCTATTCATGAAATCCTTTTTCAACTCAGCTTTAGAAAATGAGGTTTTATCTTTCAAATCATCGAGTTTGAAGACTTCTGAAATGGATTGTGGAGTGATTTGGATCTTTTTACCCTGTATCGAGGAGTTGATGGCTGTGACAGTTTCTCCTTGTTTTTCAAGGGTAGCCTTGTTCCAGAACTCTCTTTGGGTTTGCAGATAAATGGGAGCGTCTGCTGTTATCAAAGTTTTATACTTTGATGCAGATAAGATGTCGATGATGGAGTCGAAGGAGTTGTTGGTTGTGGGTTTTGTGAGTATGCCCACATAGTTGTGAGGAGATTTGTAACGAATTTCTGTGGTTTCAGTGGCCATTTGAGTGGCGTCAGTGGGAGCGGAGGAAGAAGACGGTTTTGATTTTAATTTCGACTTTGATTTCGTCATTTTTGATGAAGAAGATCGAAAAATGTTTTTGGAGTTATGAGAGGGAAACTGCTTTGTGAAGAGAATGTTTGGAATTCAATTCGACAGTGAAACCCTGTTTGGGGTTTTGATCAGGGTTTTATTCAGGGAAAAAGGAAATACTGACGTGGCAGCGGTTATAATGATCTGACGGCTAAAAACTGACCACGTGCCAACCCCTGATGGAAGAGTAAATAATGGAGGACAGTTGTTTTTGGTGGCCACTGATGAAACAAGCATCAGTGGTTACAACGGTAATAAATGAAGCAGTGGGTGATTTTCACCATCAGTGGATGTTTTTACTACATCAGTGGATAGCATATCAGTGGATACAGCACTGATTTTGAACATCAGTGCTTATCAGAGGAAAATGAGAGCAGGGGTTGACTTTCAGCAGTGGACAGACATTAGAGAGTAGATGTTGAGGCACGACAGCAGTTAAGGGAAAACAGTGTTTGATTAACATAACAACTGTTAATGCAGCAGTGGTTGAACTTTTGACAGTTAATTTGAGCATCTGCTTGTTCAGATGTGGAGATTTTGTCTTGTGTAAACATAATATCATGTCCAACATCTGTTATTCTGCAGAAATGCTATACTCAACAATTTACATTTTGGATGCAAATTATCAAGATTAATTTGTCAGCAGTTTTTCTAGGAAATTATGTTCAAGGTTTACCTACTGTTCATTATTCCAGACAGTGGTTCAGCATCCCAGATGATGAAGACTTCTTTACTAATGCCACTCATTTTATGTCTAATCATTTGAATTAGAACATGAGTATCTTAGTAGTTTAAGAATCTATTTGCAATCAATTTTTTACTTGTGAACAAACTTGATTTTGAAATGACCTTGACATATGTACCAGTTCCTTTTTGATCAGTTTAAGGAAAAGTAATTTCACACAAAAATAAGGAAATTACATCCTGACCAGAGATGAACTTTTACTATGAAAAATGAGTAAAAGTACAAAATATAAAAAAAATAACATATCTGGTTTTATTTGAGAGAAACACCTTAAAAAAATCAAGGGATATTTTGAAGAATGAACATCAACGGAAACTGACAACTTTTCAAATAAATTCACAATCTTATCATCTTCAAGTTTTATGACCATTGTTTGGGATCATTTTCTTATCAATTGATTGCAAAATCCTCTTCAAAGTTCAATCACTAGAATACTAATTTTACCTGAACTTTCCTGAATGAATGAATGCACACAGTTGCATGATGACCATTGTTTTCCCAACTTTGTACTCTTAAGTGTTTTGGATTTATACTCTTTTCTTTTGATTTCAAAAGTTTTGAGATAAACACACTTTTGAGTTTTTGTAATTTTTCTTCTTCCCTTTTTACCCTTCCCATTCATATGTACAGAGAATACTTACTGGGAGGTTTTCAATGAAAAAAATACTTAATCCAGAATCAATTTCAGCAATGTTTTGAGAGATCTGGCCGCATGTGAACATGTTTTATTACCAAATCTCACATTACTTATGACTTGGATTGTTTTTTACCCCTGATTTTCTTAATGTGTTTTGACAGAGTTGATTTAGTCCCTTTGAGGATTCTGTTTCTCAAGCTGCCTTTTAACACATAAGATCTCATGACTAAAGTTTTATTTTCCTCTTTCTAAGTTAGCAAAACACTAATGTTTACATGAACATAGGTTTTGTTAATCTGAGGTTCATACTTTAGCATAAAACATGATAAAATCATCACAAATTCCATAACAACAGTTGAAATCAATTTTGAATGAAGATAGTCATACATGGTTGCCAGACATGTTGTCAGATCTGAAAACTATGAGTGATTTGAGCATGAAAACACTTGTTATTTGAAATTTGTGAATCTTATGACATCTTCGTTGTTTTACAGAGTATCAGATTCATCATTTTGAACATGATTTCTCGTTGCTCTGTTTTTCAACTAAATACAATCAACCTTAGTATCAATGAATTTTGAGCTGAACTGTTACGTCAAATTGATTGTTAGATCGAATTTGACTGTCCAGGCTCTGATACCAATGGTTAGGATCAGAGGTTGTCATGATTGTGCTTGTTTGTATAAATTTGACAAATCAATGAATATAAAATAAGATTAAGTGCAGCAGAAATGAAAACAAACTTTGTAAGCACAATCTAAGTGGGAAATAGTTTGATAAACAGATACTTCTCATTAAGTTGAATGATTTAATTACAAATCAAATGATTACAAGCATGCTTACAGAACTAAGCTCCCCCTCAGCCTGATACTCCAAGGTTGGTTGCACAAGATGAAAGGATTGGACTGGAGAAGAAGAATCCACTCGGTCAATCAAATGTAACAGTACAGGGTACTGCTCCATTTATAGGCAAACCAAACCACTAAGGCATCTCAGCTGACGTCACCATGATAGTGACATCTAACAACCTAATAACCTATAAACACTGTTCTATACAAACTACTGATGTTTTAACAACTGATTATAAGTACAATACGAAACAAGAGATAACTACTGCTTCACGTTCCGCTGTTGTAGCCTGAGCACTGATGTTGAGCATCAGTGCTTTCTTCAAAGGTGATCAGTCCTTAAATGGGCAGTGCTTGTGTCTTCAGCAGTACTTAGGAAACAACAGTAGATAGAGCAACAGTGTTTGTCTTCAGCAGTCTTTAGAGTTTCGTCAGTGTTTGGTTCATCAGTTGTTATAGTGAGCAGTACATAAGATCCATCAGCTGTTAGATTACCACTGTCAAGGGGAAAGCCAAGTGTAAACAGCTGCTTATTCTGAATCCACTGTTGTGATCCGGTTTTGGCTTTCATTATCTGTTCCTCTGGTAGGGTTCAATCCCAACACACTAGATAGAAATGGAGACTTCCGCTGAGATGTGGATGTCACTCCTAGCTCAGCGAAAGGTTCTCGTGCTAAGAATAATGCACTGAGTGAGCGACCTATGGAGAGTTCCTGGTTTTCACACCTCATCTCGACACGATCGCTCGTTGATGTTATGCGAGTATTTTCGAAAACATGTGTGTTGTGTCTGCCTTAGGAAAGGAAATAGTAAGTTTTCAGCCTTAGGAAAGGCTTCTTCGTACAAAGCTGTATGTGCGGGAGTTCGTACGAAGATGTAGTTTTAGCGAGTTCGAATGAGAGTATCACAGTAGGCCCGTGCAAACCCCCCCACTGGGTTCGCGCGAGTCGGCCTGTTGGTACTTAGACTATAGACTAGGTCAATTCTAAGACTTCAATCTGGAGTCGGTCTGATGTCTTACCTAATTCCCTATAGTTATGGCTCTAATACCAATGTGTTACACCCCAACCGATGGCGGAATCATCGGGGCGCGACACCAGGCGAATCAGATTGCTCAAGAGAATCCATAACAACTATTTAGCGACAATATTTAATGCATTCATTTTCCCATACTAATAAACAATATAATCAGTAAATAGTCATACAGATATCATGTTCTCTCAAACAATACAAATCCGACAACCTATTTATTACGTGTTTCTAGACTTCCTAGCTTAATTTCGAGATAGACTGCGATTAACCTGCAACATACGTTAAAATAATGTCAGTACAAAAATATACCAGCGAGTATACAGGTTTGTAGTAGTAATAAGTAGATAAAAGCGCTGCGAATGTTCACATACATAAACGAGACACTCAACATATACACTACAAAATAAATACTACTAGCTAAGTCACTCGATGCGATGCTAGCTAAGGTGGGACAGAGCGAGTAAAAGTCCTAGCACATATGTATCAAGCATCACTTGTAAATATGTACGTTAGTAATTCGCATGTGAGATTAGTTTAAAGCATTGACTGCGTCTTGATAAGTGAGTTTAGATATGAACGTATGTTACACCCCAAAGTGTGTTTAAAGCGTTTAGAAAGGGGGTTAAGTATACTCACAGTAGGTGTTTAACACTTAAACACAACTTGATTGGATTGATTTAGAGCGCGTCTGAGTTAGCAAGAATCGCGAGGAATCGAGATAAAAGTGCTTAGGAGCGAGCTAGTCGGAGGGGGATGTCACGTCGATGAACAGTGAGGTGACAGGAGGGGTATTTATAGTGTGAGAGGTGAGAAGGAAGTGAGAGTTAACTGGGTTGGATGGCTGTTCGGTCGGATGGCCATCCGATCGGATCGTTATCTGGACGGATGGGCATTCGATCAAAGGGTCATTCGATCGGCGGCTTGTGCGAGTTGGTTTTCCGACTTCTGTTTCGTTCGACGTGTTTTGTTGCGTTAAACATTGTGAACACATTAAGCGTTTTAGCGATACAAGTAGTGTCGTGTTAAGTGCGATAGATTGGGTTGCGCGTGCCTGTGAGTGCGCGTTTTGATAGTTTCAACAATTCCACTATTATATATATATATATATATATGTATAACAGGTCATAGCATAAGTAATTGCGTTGAGTCTGCGTTAGCGTTGCGACACATCATGACGATCGATGGGGACCGCTTAAGTTACTCACGCGATGTCGTCGTTAGCGTGATCGCGTTGCATCACGATGATCGGTAGAAGCAGCTTAACTATCCACGCGATGTTATCGTGAGCGTTAGTGTATGCGTTGTGATATGTGATATAGCGTGTGAAAGTATGCGAATATATGCGAAATAGCGTTGTAAGCGATATAGTTACATTATGATCCGAATCTCTGGTGCTAGGCGTAACGAGTGTAATGAGAGTAACAAGCACGAAGGTGCGGGTTGTTACACCGGTGTTGCCTTCAGGTAGTGTAGGACCCTCATAGCAGCATCCATGTGCACTTGTCGAGGGTCCAAAGTGAACTGGCTTGAAGATAAAGTAATCGGCCAACCAATCTTCGGTACTTGCTAGCATTAACACGAGCATCCTCTTCACCTTTATCGAGCTTTATGTTCGGTTCCATCGTGAAGGTGCACTATTGGCTCATGTGATCCTTCCTGAAGAGCAGATGATACAAAGCCAAAACTCGTGTCGTTCTAGTGTTATCGGGTCTTGTGTTGACTGAGTTGATCAGCAGTTGACCAGGTTTGACTTAGTTGACCAGGTTTGACTGAGTTGACCACCCTCTCCCCACTGCAACCGTTCAAGCAACCATTTTTTCCGTTAACCTAGCCAAGCCACTAAAAGAAAAAGCATAAAAACCAAGCCGGAGACTTGAAAATTACAGAAGAAGGGGTCGGAGAACTCACTGGAACGTCGCCGGAAAATAAAAACACTTGAAAATGAGTAGAAATGCTTCTAGTAGGCCGATCTAAATATCCCCAAAGTGAAAAGTTCGAAATGTGTTCGCCTAAGTTTGGTTTGAACCTCGTCGGAGTTGATGCACAACTCAATCGGCTTCGATTTTCAATAAACCGACACCGCCATCACGTCGAGAACGTTTGGTTTAGTGGGGATAGGGTATTAGCTCGAAAAGAAAGTAGCCAGAAAATGCCTCCCCCGCTACCGAAGGCTGCTGCGGCGGCGTCGCTCATCCCCGGCAGTTGCCGGACCTTGCTGGCAATTCGCCGGCACTTCGTCGGAAGTTCGTCGGCGCCGGATTCTTAACCGGCCGGAATTTTTGTAGACATAGAGAGTGAGAGAGAAAATGAGGTTAGAGAGAGAGAGAGTTATGTTGAAAATAAGAAAAAGAAAAGGGAAATTGTTTATATATGTGGATTTTTGTAGGCGTGAGCTTTTTTGTGGACTGGGCCCAAAGCCCGTTTCTTGTGTTTTTGAGCGGCCCGATCACATTTCTGAAGCCGTTTTCTCACCCGAACTTGATAAGCTGTCGTAAAATATCATTTTAAGATCAAAAGTATGAAAAATGGTGTCGGTATTCGACGTTTGACGCGTTCATTCGTCGGTTGCGTTAAAATCGCGTAAAATGCTTCGGTTGTCGTTTTCAATCCGTTTTTCGATCCGATTTCGACCGTGGTCACTAAAATTCGATTACGAAGCTAAATTTATCATAATATTTCGGTTTTGAAGGCAATAGACGAGTCCGATGTTTTCATTTCGTTGCCGGTGCGTTCTTACAGTCGCGATTTTCGTTCACGTATGCGTTTTGTGACCTTCGAAAGTGTGATAATTTCGCAAAACCAAATGCATATGTTTAAATTATACGTATAAAATTCTTATTTGTTGGCGTTGTTAGTATTTTGTCTGGTGTCAGTACGTTACCGCTTATCGTTCAGCAGTCTTCCCGCAAATCAACATTCGCGTACTATAAAGTTGGATAGACGTTCCTAGGCACTCCAAAAGGCCTAATTAGGTTAATTTATGTCTTAAACACTATTTATTATCGTCCTAATGTTTGTTATCCACGTAATTAAAACCTGAAAATTACTGGTTGTCACGATCTCTAGATAAAATAATGCTTTATATCCCTTTATGGAAAAGTCTAATGGATTTTTTCGAGATGTTTGTTTGTGTATGCAGATTGTTGCATTTTGTTCCTGTGAAGCAAAGTAGCTGTGAAATGATGAATTACTATGAAGTTTAAGTGAAGAGGAGTGTAATTAGATACATGGTGGAAACCTCATTTCTACATTATAGACAGAGTTTGAAGATTGTTATGCAAATGTTGAATTAGGGTTTACTCAAGTGCTAACATTTTTGAAGATTTGGTGATTAGATGCATCAGCTTATGGGTAGTCTGTTGCTGACACAAGCTATTGAAGCTGAAGCAATCCAAAGACCAAAGACTATATGAAGACTGCAAGATGACTAAAGACAAAATTGCCCTATGAAGCTATTGTCAAGGGGGGTCTGTTGGTGCATATTTGTGACAACAACTTTTAGATTTTGGTCTTTGGATATCTTGTAATTAGTAAAACGTTAAACGATTTGAGGGTTTAGCTTTGTAATATAGTTAGTTAATAGTGATTGGGCCAAACCAAACACATATTAGGTGTGTGGTAGGCGAATTGGGCCTGTCCAATTCGAAAGTCTGTGTGAAACCAGCCCAACATGCATGTTTTGTGTTATATAAACATTGCTATGCATTAGAGTTAGGGTTAAAAATTTCAAAACAAGTTTTAGAGAGTTAGAGAGAGTGAGAATTCGTAGGAGAGAAACTAGGACGAATTTAGGAGTGCCTAGGATCTAGGTTGATTGTAAACTGCAAGTTTGATAATCAATAAGATCGGTTTAATTGTGACTTCTGTTTCTACTCGTTTACGTAATAATCTAATCTATAGGATTCCCCACTCTAGGTTATATAGATAATTATGTGAAGATCTAAGACGTTAAAGGAACATACATTTTTACTATCCGTACAAGGCCCTCGAATTCTCAGAAACGAGCTTAAATAAAAATAAATTAAGATACCTCTAAGTTTTTCTACTATATACACCAGTGCTTTGAGCACAATGTAGGCCAAAGTCTATAAACTTTGCCATGTGAATTATAACACCCACAGTCCCACACATTGTGGGTGGTTTAAAAGCATGGGGCTGTGTACTAAGCTTTTTTATCTCACAATTTTGTTTTCTTTAATACCATACATTTGTTAACCTTTAGTTAAGAAAAATCAAATACTTAGTTTTTGTTTATTTTATGTTCAACTTTTTGATATAGTATTTTCTGAAATCGTAAACAAATATAATATTTCCGGGTAGTTGTCATGCAAATGACTCATATTCAACGGAAATCATCAACCCACATGCAACCCCCATTCTCACCACACACTCTACCAACCTTTACAAAAGTACATGCAGAGAGGTTTATATAAACAGCACACTTTTCGTACCGACCTACTCCCAATCCCAACCCCAACCCCCGTACATAAAATGACCATTCTACCCCTGCTGCTCTACACCTCCATTACCGCCTTCATACTCTACCTCCTGTTTAACCTACGCACCCGTCGCTCTAACCGCCTCCCACCGGGCCCCACCCCATGGCCGATCGTCGGAAACCTACCGCACCTCGGCACCATTCCGCACCACTCGCTGGCGGCGTTGGCGGCAAAATACGGCCCCTTGATGCACCTCCGGCTAGGCTTCGTTGATGTGGTTGTTGCCGCCTCTGCGTCAGTTGCTGCGCAATTTTTGAAGGCTCATGACGCCAACTTCGCCAGCAGACCGCCGAACTCCGGTGCGAAGCATATTGCGTATAATTATCAGGATCTCGTGTTCGCACCGTACGGTCCGCGGTGGCGCATGCTTCGGAAGATCTGCTCCGTGCACCTGTTTTCTGCTAAAGCACTCGATGATTTCCGTCATATTCGCCAGGTTTTTGTTTTTTAAATTCGCGATTTCTTGTGATTTGATTCATAATTTCAATTCGTGTGTGATTTCTTCTACGATTAGTCTCTTTTCATGTCATTTGATTCAGAATTTCAAATCAGTGTGTGATTTTTCTCCGATTCGTGTGTGATTTCATCACGTGTGATATTTGATTTGAATCGTGTGTGATGTGGAATTTTGAACATGTAGGAGGAGGTAGCAATACTCACGCGCGCATTAGCCGGTGCCGGAAAATCTACAGTAAAATTAGGTCAATTACTCAACGTGTGCACCACGAACGCATTAGCGCGAGTGATGTTAGGCCGGAGAGTGTTCGGTGACGGTAGTGGAGGCGGTGATCCGAAGGCGGATGAGTTTAAAGATATGGTGGTTGAGTTGATGGTGTTGGCCGGAGAATTTAATATTGGTGATTTTATTCCGGGGCTTGACTGGCTGGACCTGCAAGGGATTACGAAGAAGATGAAGAAGCTGCACGCACAATTCGATTCGTTTCTTAATGTGATTCTGGAGGAGCATAAGTCCGGCAAAGGTGGCGGGTCGGGGCATGGTGACTTGTTGAGCACGCTGATTGGACTCAAGGAGGATGCTGATGGAGAGGGAGGGAAGCTTTCAGATGTCGAAATCAAAGCTTTGCTTCTGGTATGTTCCTAATGCGGTTAACTCGCTCTGTGAATTTGGTTGGGATCGGTTTATTAGGGTATGGGCACTTTTAGTGAAGAAAAAAAAACAAAATGCCTAATACGATACCGCCATAAAAATGAGTACTGGTATTAATTCTGATATTCGTACCGATACCAAACCGATGTCCGATGTCCGGTATCAGTTCAGTTCGTGGCAGTAGCGGTACTGTAACGACAATCACCATAACTTGAGACTAAAAAATATCATATGTTTGATAAAAATATCTTTTTAACAAAATATGTGTGAGAATGTTGAAAAAAATTAAACGCCCCTACCTATTCTGCATTTTATTTGAGCAAAGAATGTAAATTATTAGCGAAAACTTAAATTTATTGAAAAATAAATGAGTTAAAGTATTATGTCATTTAACCTATAATAAAAAAAAATAAAACCTTAAAAAAATAAATGAGTTAAAGTCTTATGTCATTTAACCTATAATAAATAAAATAAAACCTTAAAACTAATTAATTTGTATAATAAATGTTATTTTACCACAATAAGTAATAAGTAATACTAAGGTTGTTTTTATATCCATTTAATAATTAGTATGACCACCTTGGTACTTGCTTTAATTGTGATCAGGACATGTGATAACTGTCACGTTATGCATAGTGCTGTGATGCTGTACAGAAACCCTGTTTCTTTGTTACACGTTAACTATATATCATTTACTGACTTTATCACTACTCACAAAATTCATTATTCATTTTTTTTTTTACTTTTTAACTCTATACTATAGTTTTTAACTTTTACTAAGACCACCCATAGTGAGGCGTGTTTTTTAAAAAAAATTCAAAAAAAACGCCCCAAAACGCCGTCCCCCCACTACACCGGGCGTTTTTTGGGCGTTATAATTGACAATTTTGAATGTTGGCGTTTTTATTTAAACGCCCGAATTTGGTTTCATTCTCTGACATGCATTTGACTTTTTTGGCCCACCCTCACTTTTCATCTTGGTTCCTCCAATCACTTTTGCCTCTTTTGTCTGACATGCATTTGACTTTTTTTTTCATTAAAAATAATAGGGGCATTATAATTCTTCACCACTACACCACTTTATGCTATAATGCCCCATGCTGACTGGGATGACACGTGTCGGATAATGCCCATGGTGGGGGCATTATAATTCTTCACCACTACACATGTTCTAATGTGTCACAAATAATAATTTATTAATGTTTAACCCTTATACTTTTCTACTTTGGTCATAATATTTTTTACGGTTTAACGGGCCTTTCGCAACATGCTGGTCATAAGTCGACTTAGTTATTTTTTTCTATGTTTTACACTTCGGTCTGTTTTTAAGAGTTAACACGCCACAACGCACGTGTATGGTTTAAAGTTTTTACGTCTACCTTTTTTGTTCGTTATAACAGTCCTGCCGCAAAGTGTGGGTTCTAAATCCTAGTATACAATTTATCTTGTGCATGATTATATGAACATAGAGATCTGATATATTACCTATAACTACAAACATCGTCCTTCCTTTTTGTATTTAACTTTTAAATTTTTAGATTCGCTAATATACGTGTATGACCCCTTTGTTTTTAAAAAAGTTTTTTTTATTAGTTAGCCTTGTTATGGGTATGTTTGGCATGAAGCTTTTAGAAGCTTTTAGCAGCTTCTAGATTTAAGCTTTTAAAAAAAAGCTCATACTCAATAAAAAGATTTGTTTTGTTGAAGGAGCTTGAAGCTTTTAGGTTGAACGCTCCTACTAGTAGCGTTTAGAAGGTCCTACAAGTTTTTAGGGAAAAATGACTATTTTAACCTCTAAAGATAATGAACTTTTTAGTTATGTTTTGAAGTTACGTCCATTTTGGTCATATTTTATTAAAAGCTCTAGATACTCTGCCAAACACCTAAATATATCTAAAAAGATACAGTCAACAGCTACCAGCTACAGCTACCAGCTACAGCTACCAGCTACCAGCTACCAGCCACTAGCCAACAGCTTCCACGCACCAGCCACCAGCTACTTTTGCCAAACATACCCTACCTTATATGCGTGTTTAGTCCATCTGCTTTAACTTTAGCAGTTTACATGTTTAGTGCATCTACTTTTATTATTTTTAGTAATTGATCGTCGCTTTTTGTATTTTTATTTTAAACCTTCAACTTCGCTAATATAGGTGTTTAGCCCCTATGTTTTTAGAAAAAAAAATTATTTTTGTTGGTCAACTTTGTTTATTTGCGTGTTCAAACTACATGGAGGGGAATAGTGTCAGGCAGCTGTCTGGCACTTCCCCATTGGTCTAGCCAAATTACGATCTTGTCTCATTTAAATTTACAATTTGTCATTGGTTTTTTTTATTTTTTCTCTTAGTCAAATTACGATTTTGCTCTCAGATCAAATTTACAGTTTTGCCATCGTTCTTGTTTTTTTCCCTGTTAAATTGTGATTTTGCCCCTGGTGTAAAATTATAGTCATGCTATCGTTTTACTTTTTTTGACAACACTATAGTAGTGTTTTAATTTAATTGGTTGAATCGTTGTAATTTTTATTTGTGCTAGACGGCTGTCTGGCACACGCTCATTTGTAATGAAAAATTACATTTCTGTCCCCAGTTTAAAATTATAGTTTTTTATCGTTTTAGTTTTTTTTAGCAAAAGTATAGTAGTGTTTTGTTTTAATTAGTTGACTCGATGTAATTATTTTTGAGATGGTGTTATGGTAGTATGTACAGGTAATCGAAAACAGACATACATGTTATGAGTAAGAAATATTCGGCTTAGTGCCCCGCAACGCGTATAGGCAAAAACTACTATATATACATATAGCTCTGGTATAACTATTTTACTTCATACTCTAGAATTTTATAGTAAACAATCATATTTTATACAAGATTATCTAATTACTTTGGATTGTTTATTCATAAAGTGAAAAATAAATAATTTATAAGTTAACATTAACATTAACAAATATGTAATATTAAATAATCAGTTGTTATAATACTACTATTCAACACAACACAATAACGTGCAACAAAAGTTATATCGTAGTTTACTTTTTTTTAATGGCAAATTTGAATCACTAACGGACTACCGGAGTATCACCGTGCCACCAGCGGAATCACCGGATTATATCCATCTTCTAGTAAATAATATCTATATACTAATTCAGCAGTAAACCCAATAAATCTGAGAAAAAACCCTCTTTTGTGAAAATCGTACCCAAAATCTAATGGTCTCAAGCTTTATCTTACCATTAAGATGTCACTAACATGGGCTATGTCGTAGTTTACCTAATTACAAATTTGTCGATTTTGCATAATTATGTTATATAGCTTTCTAATTATTTAATAATTTTTTTATATCTACTTTTGGCGTCTTTTTATATTCAACAGTAACCAACTATATTATGTAGCTTTTTTTAAGACAGATTTCAACCATATTACGTAGTCAAATTATTAAAAGATGTAAAAACCGGTAATTCGAGTTTTATATAATATAGGAGTATATTAAAACTAACAGTTTCTATATTTATTTATTAACTAAATCTTGATACATGGATGTTCCAGAACTTATTCGTTGCAGGAACCGACACATCGTCTAGTACAGTGGAATGGGCAATAGCCGAACTCATTCGCCATCCACAACTACTAAAACAAGCCCAAGAAGAAATGGACAACATAGTTGGTCGAGAACGACTTGTAACCGAATCAGACCTAGGCCAACTAACATTCCTCCAAGCTATTGTAAAGGAAACCTTTAGGCTCCATCCTTCAACACCACTATCCTTGCCGAGAATTGCATCTGAGAGTTGTGAAATTGATGGGTATTACATTCCCAAGGGATCCACCCTCCTTGTTAATGTGTGGGCCATTGCCCGAGACCCAAAAATGTGGACAAACCCACTTGAATTCCGACCCTCACGGTTCTTACCTGGAGGTGAAAAGCCCAATGTTGATGTTAAAGGAAATGATTTTGAAGTAATACCATTTGGGGCTGGACGAAGGATTTGTGTGGGTATTAGCTTAGGGTTGAGAATGGTTCAGTTGCTTGTTGCGACATTGGTCCAGACCTTTGATTGGGAATTGGCTAATGGGGTACATCCGGAGAAGCTCGACATGAATGAAGCCTATGGGCTAACCCTTCAAAGAGCAGAGCCCTTATTGGTACACCCAACGCCGAGGCTCGCTCCTCAGGTATATGAAAGTGGTTAAGGAGTAACTTGTCGTTTGGAAAATTAATAATTTTGTATTTCCACTTTTAATTTTTAGCAATTGTATTTTCTGTTATCAACGTCGTCGTTTATATTCATTATTAGGTTATAACCCCGTGTATACACGGGTTAAATAAATGAATTTTATATACTAAATAATAAAACAATATATTTTTAAAAACCTTATTTATTGCAAGTGTTGAATAAATGTAATTTTATATATTAAGAGGGTGTTTGAGGTTGAGTTTTGAAGGAGATTTTTAGATTATTGAGTTTTGAAATCGTAAATAATTAGTTTTGAGTGTTTGGGTAAAAAAATTAAAAAAAATTGATTATTTGCGTTTAGGAAGTTACAAAACGCAGTTTTCCAAAAGCAGCTCCCCCCTACTACAACAAAACGCAGTTTTCCAAAAATTGATTATTTGCGTTTAGAAAAAGATTTTCACTTGTTTATTTTTTTAAATATATATTTTGCAAACACTCAAATAGTTGAGTATCTGATTATTATGATAGCAAGCAACATAATCAAATCTAAACACTATCTTTCAACATCACGTTTTGTTACAGTTAATTATATCTGATTCTGATTATTCAAAACGCATAATCTATTTTCAAAACTCAACCTCAAACACCCTCTAAATAATAAAAAGTTATCTCTACAGGAAGTATATTGTACGGGTTGAATAAATGCAATTTTATATACCAAATAATAAGAGAGTTATATCTTTAAAACCACGTGTATTACACGGGTTGAATAAAGTAATATTGTTTACCAAATAATAAAAAAAGTTATATCTTTAAAAACCATCTTGTATTACACGGCTTGAATAAATATGATTTTATATACCAAATAATAAGAAAATTATATTTAGAAAAAACTATGGATATACTCGGTACGCAATAGATACGGTGATTGCGGAAGTGATTATTGAAAAGAAGATACATTGGTCAAACATGTTATTTAAGAAGCAAATAAGCAACCATTTGAGTGATAAAATATAAATTATATTTAAAAAACCCGTAATAAAACTAATTTAAAAAATTAAGACTTGCTATTATTAGTAAAATCAATGATTTTATATTTGTAATTTTGTTTAGTATGAATTTTTTAAAAAGTGCATATTATACATATAATTATATTATGCCTTAAGTTATTGATGTCATCCAAAATGTTTTTTTTTTTTTTTTTGATTTTATGTCTAGCATTATATATACTATGGTAAAGGTTTAAAGTTTATTAGAGATAATTACATCATCGAAAAGAAAAAGAGTAAATTTGTATATTACAAATAAAAAGTAGGTGTCTGTCGTATGATATAGAAAATCAATTAAATAATATTATAAATGAGAAGTATACGTGGCCTAATATGATGACAAGTGTCCTATAAATGGTTTCTTTTATTATATAGTATAGATTATTAGTAGGTTTATTGTTGTATATTTCCATCAAGTTAATAATAAAATAAGCACTGGATATATAAAAATCCATGTAATACACATACATACAATGCATAACATCTATTAATGTCATATAAATGATATTATAAGAATAATTGATTGAATGAATGAATAAGATACATGAGGAACATTATATAGCCCTATACGAGGATCTAAGAATAAATATAAATTACATAAAAGTACATAAGAATAGTAATGTTATCTAATATCCCCCCTTAAGCGAAACGGTGGTGGACCAATTCGAAGCATCTGACGGAAGTTGAGGAACTGAGGCTTTGGAAGACTTTTGGTGAATATGTCTGCGCCACCTGAAGCTTGGTTGGAACAAATTTTGTGACCAACTTGCCGGAGGCGACCAATTCCCGTAGGAAGTGATAATCAAGATCAATGTGTTTAGCACATTTGTGAGAAACAGGATTCTGAGCCAGTAACAAAGCACTCTAGTTGTCACATAGAATAGTTGGTCTATCCGTAGGAAGAGCATGAAGCTCACGAAGAAGATGTGTGATCCATACTATTTCTGTAGATGTGTTCGCCATGGCTCTTTTTTCAGATTCACAACTCGAACGAGCAATAGTTGGTTGCTTTTTAGCACTCCAAGATATAAGATTACCCCTAAGAATATAGAGTAGCCATAAGTGGATCAACGTGTTTCTAGACATCTGGCCCAGTCAGCATCAGAGTATCCCATCAGAGTATCCCAGCAGAGACGTGTGAGTGGGCCGACTGTAGTGAATATCGAAAGCAAGTGTGCCTTTGAGATATCGAAGAATTCTTTAGACCTCCTGATAGTGGTCAATGGTTGGAGCTTGCAAAAATTGACTGGCTTGGTTCACAACATAAGAAATGTCAGGCCTAGTGATCATTAAGTACTGGAGGGCGCCTACAATTGACCGATAGTGAGTAGCATCCGAGAATAAGTCACCTGTAGACATAAAAGAAATATTGGTGCTTAAAGGTGTTGGAGCTGGTTTGGCATCCAACATCTTTGCACGTGTTAAAATATCCTAAGTATTTAGACTGATTTAAAAATATGCCTTTTTCTGTGTAGGTAACCTCCAATCCAAGAAAGTAGTTGAGTTCCCCTAGATCTTTAATGGCAAATTCTTTGTGGAGACAGTTAATAAAGAAAGTAAGAGCAGTTGGTTGATTACCAGTCAGAATAAGATCATCAACATAGACAAGTAAGTACATGACATATGATTCCTTTTTGAGGATGAAAAGCGAAGGTCAGCACGACTAGAAAGGAAACAATATTTGGTTAAGAAGGTGCTTAGACATTGAAACCAAGCCCTTGGGGCTTGTTTTAAGCCATAAATTGTCTTATTTAATTTGCATACATGATTCGGAGACTGAGGATCATGAAAGCCCAGGGGTTGCTCCATAAACACACATTTAGTGAGATTGCCACGCAAAAAGGCATTGTTCACATCTAATTAATGTAATTTCCATTGGTTTATAACTGATAAAACTAAGACAGTGCGAATAGTAGCAGCCTTAACAACAGGACTGAAAGTATGAGAGAAGTCAAGACTGGGAATTTGACTATAGCCTTGAGCCACAAGACGAGCTTTGTGACGTTCAATGGAGCCATCGGAATGAAATTTTGTTCGAAAAAGCCATTTAGAACCAACCATATTGGAGCTTGATGGACGAGGCACAAGTGTCCAAGTGTGATTTTGGTGTAAAGCATTAAGTTCGTGTTGCATTGCTTGGACCCATTTAGCATCTTTGGAGGCGCTTTGATATGTTTTAGGGTCGGATGATGCAAACAAAGCTCAGTGGAGAGGGACAGTTTCAACATAAGCTAGGTCGGCACGGGGCTTGAAGATCCTCGTTTTGGCTCGATTTACCGTCGGGTGTGATGGAGGGGGTGGTGGAGGTGGGGGGGGGGTGTTGATATAGGACTCGAGGAGGATGGTGAGATGTGATAATGTTGTGGATATTTGTAGGAGTGGTAATGGGTTCAGATGTAGGAGAGTAGGTAGGAGATGGGGACTGGTGCAATGGTGGGGTGGGTATTGTCGGTGTTGGTGGAGGTGTGAAAAAAGGAATAGGGTCGTGGGTGTGAGTAGTGGTAGGTGGTGTAGGAGGAGGATCAGTGGATGATGTATACTTTTGTTGGTGTATGGTGTTAGGTATAATGGGGGAAACATCTAAAAATGTAGATAACTCAAGGTTGGCGATTGGGTTGTTAGTGTAATTAGTGGTAAATGGGTAACATGTCTCATCAAAACGAGCATGATGAGTAACATAAATGCGGGTGGTGCAAGGATCTAAGCACCTATAACCTTTATATTTGGAGCTATAACCAATAAAAATACACGCTATACTCCTTAGAGCAAGTTTATTAGGAGCATAGTCTCGTAGATAAGGATACACCCGACAACCAAAGCTGCGAAAGGCGGGATAGTTGGGTGATTGAATGTATAACAATTCAAATGGTGATTTGCCTTCAAGAATAGGGGTAGGTAAACGATTAGTAATATAAGTCGCCGAAGAAAAAACTTCGACCCAATATGTAGTAGGCACTTTGGCATTAAAAAGCATAGCTAGCCCTGTTTCGACAATATGTCGATGTTTACGTTCCACCCTCCCATTTTGTTGGGGAGTGTAAGGGCAAGACATATTGTGAAAAGTACCATTGGATTCAAATAGTTTCTGAACCTTAAGATTGGAGAGTTCCGCCATCACTTTGAAAGGTTTTAATTTTCACTGAAAACTGTGTTTAAACAAATGGGACAAAGATAGACAAAGCATCAAAAAATTCAGCTTTGGTGCGAAGAGGGAACATCCATGTAAACCTAGAGAAATCATCTATAAAATCCACATAATATTAAAAATTGCCAACCGATTTCACAGGTGAGGGATCCCACAAATCACAATGAATTAACTCAAGAGGTGTACTAGCACGTTTATTGTTATTATCAAAAGGTAGTCGTTTAGACTTAGCTAGCTCACACGGGGAGCAAGTTCCTGGTTTAGGTAATAAGGAAGTAAACGACAAGAAGCCATTATTTTTTTAACTTATTAATAGGGTGTTAAAATTGGCATGCCCTAAACGAGAATGCCATATTTCAAACGATGCTTTAGGATAAAGAGAGGAAGAGACAAAGGCTTCATGTGTGTTATGAAGAACGTAAAGACCATCTTCACGGCAACCCCGGGCTAGAACCTGCTTGCTTAGGCGATCCTGAATGTTAAAATAAGGATGTGAGAACAAAACATCAACACAATTATCTTCCGTTAATTTACTTACTGATAGAAGGTTTCAAGTAAGTTTAGGAACAACTAAAACATTGTTGAGATTAAGGGAATCATATAATTTCATGTTACCCGTATGCGAGACCGGCAATGAGTGAACATTACCAAAAAATCCATGCTTATTACCTTGGGTAGGAGATGGATTTGTTACCCCTTGAGTATCAGCAAGCATATGATCAGAGGCACCAATATCGCAAGTTCAATCAGGTATGTTGTTATTGAGTCCACATTGGGCATGAAAAGCATGAGCGAGTTGCTCTTCACTAGGATTAGCAGGGGAGGCGAAACTCTGTAATTTTGAACATTGAGTGGCATAGTGTCTAGGGATTCCGCATATTTGGCAAGTGGGTGGGCGTCAAGTTCGTTGGTGAGGAGCAGAAGGGCGATGTACACCCCTAAAGGTTGTGTTGTTGAAGGGATAACGGGCTGAACGATTAGCGGCCTGTTTTGGCTGGTTGTTATGTGGGTTGTGCGGACGAGTGGATTGCTGGGGATTGGAGGACTGGGTCATGAAAGCAACAACAGAGTTGGTTGGGCCATGAAGAGCTCGAACAAAGAATTCGTGGCTCTCTGCGCGGGTCAGCAGATTGGAAAATGACGGAGCAGGTCGAGTAGATCGAATAGTTGTGGAGAAGGTCTCAAACGCCAGTCCAAGTCCACAAAGAAACCAGTGGAGTTGGTCCAGCGGGTCAACAGGGTGACATATAGCATTCAGTTAATCACATATAGCTTTGAAGGAGCGACCAAAATCTGAGACAGATTTGTCTCCTTTTTGCATGAGACGAAGAGAATCATAGAGATTCTACACACGTTCAACTGAAGCATTGTAGAATACAGCTTGAAGAGCCAACCAAATTTCTCGAGCCTATGATAGCCCTACAGTGACGTCGAGGGCCTCTTCAGTGAGAGACGCATTGAGCAGAATAATGGCCTTTTGTTTGATCTGAACCCAATCAGAATAGTCTGGGTTTGTAACAGATTTGTCACTAGCCATAATGGTCGGAGGAGGGGCTGTTTTAGTACCATCAACATGATGGAGAACCTGCTAGTAAGTTAACAACGGCAGCATTTGAGTGCGCCAATACAAATAGTTTGTGGAAGATAACTTCAAGGCCATCATAGGAGCGAGGCCAGCCATTGGATTATGTTTAGTGGATGAGGAAGCATCCATGGGGAGGAACAAGAGGGAGATGGTAGAAGAAGATGGATGGTTTTCGGTAGAGGGAAGGTTGGAGAGACTGAAAGGTAGGAAAAAGAAATGGAAGGGTTTGGAGAACTCAACCACTATTGAATGGCGGATACCATATGAGAGTTATTGATTGAATGAATGAATAAGATACATGAGGAACATTATATAGCCTTATACAAGGATCTAAGAATAAAAATAAATTACATAAAAGTACATAAGAATAGTAATATCTAATAGATATCTTAATTCTCAAGAAACATTATCGATTTGAAATTTTGAATGTTACGATTATCCAATTACAAAGACAAGTGTATTAAAGTTTGCATAGATACATAGATTATGATACGTTTTATTTATACTAATTGTGACCTATAAGGGTTTTTAATATATTTGCTTTCGTTGGTCGTTTAAAAAAATAATGTGTTATTATTTCAGTTTAATAATTTAATAAACATAGATGTTATAGATTTTGGAGTTAATAGGAACTTGAGTTCCTGTGTTAACCTGTTTTTTTGCATGATGAGCCCATATATATATATATATATATATATATATATATATATATATATATATATTAGCATTCTGAGTCCTTTGGTCAACTCACTGTCTGTTGACTGGTAGTTGACCTAGTAAATGTTGAAAATACCCCCAGTGGCTAAAAGTGCAAACTCGAACGTTCTTCTTCTTCATAATATACAAATGTTTACCACCTGCAAACCACCATCGGCGAACACAAACCACCGTCACCGGAACACACTGCCATCACCATCGAATCACCTCCTCTCACACACCACAACAAACCATCCCCATTTTAGTCATTTTTGTCTTGAAACCCAACTTCGGGTTACTGGTGGGTGGGTCAGAGACTGAAGTTCTAATCTCTCACATCCTAAGTACGAGGGTTGTTTAGTAATTAGTTAATAGATAGTTTAGTTATGTAATTAGGGTAGTTATGAAGTACAAGGACCAAAGGTGTCGAATTGAAAGATTATAACCAACAACCCTAAATGGATCGACATATCCTTTGGGTTGCGATTGTTGGAATTGGCGGCATCAAGAAACAACAAGGAGACACACCTCTTCAACATTCAATCACATCCATAAGTTCAAGAGTCACAACCGTTCGTGAAGAGACACGTCTCTACAATCACACCTGTTTGTTTAGTATAAATAGGGTTTGTTTATTTCATTTGTAATCATCAAAATCTCTTATACTTTCACATTCAGTATAGTTATTCATTCGATTGTTCGTAGTCTATCATTGTGTTCGTGTTCATAAGGGTTCTGACCAACAGTGGTATCAGAGCACATGTTTCAAATCTGGGAAGAAGAAGAAGAAACTGATTGGAACATCATAACCAGGTTCTCTAGAATTTTTTTTTAGGTTTTGTGTTCTTTTCAAAATTGAATTGTAGTTTGATTAATTGATTGATTGCTATCAAATATTTCGTTCGTTTGAATTCTTTTTGAAATTCAATCTCGAATCAAATTTGTTTTATCAAAAGAAACATAAAATATGTTTTAGAAAAGAACGCAATTCAAAACGAATAGCAAGTTAGAAATTCGGGAAAATCCTGTGTGGTACGAAAATCCCGTGTGGTACAAAATCCTTCATAGTACAACCTTCGTGGTACATAACCTTCGTAGTACATAACCTTCGTGGTACAACCTTCGTGGTACATAACCTTCATGGTGCAAGACCTTCGTTGTTCAAGACCTTCATGGTGGAGAATCTTTCGTGGTGACAAGACCTTTGTAGCAAAGCAAGAAAGAAAGACTTGTGTGGCAAATCAAGACCTGTGTGGCAAACAAAACCTGTGTGGTACGAACAAGTTAAAACTTGTGTGGTGCAAGCAAGAAGAAAGATTGGAGTAAAGCAAGGAAGATAGGGTATAAAAAGTCAAAGAAAGCAACACAGAAAGGAAGTATGTTAGGAAGAGACGACAAAGAAACCACGTCGACGTCAATACGCGATCACGGAAATATATCCCTTCAATGCCCAAATTTGACTGAATTGAATTATATTCAGTGGACAATCCTGAGGGAAACAATCTTGAAGGCATATAGTCTTTGGGACACAGTTGTTTCAAAAGAAGGGGTAGATGAGAAGAAGGCGCATACAACGAAAGCAATGATCTTCCAAATGTTACCGGGAGATATTCTAATGCAAGTTGCGTAATACGAAAGTGCAAAGGAAGATTGGGATGCAATCAAAGTTAGATATCTTGGAGCCGATATGGTTCAGAAAGCGCGTATGCAAACTTTGAGAAGTGAATTAGAAGCCTTAAATGTAACGCCCTGCGTCCCTAAACTTTAGGCTTTTGGCAAGTTTGGTCCCTATACTTTACCTATTGTTAGTTTTAGTCCCTAATCTATGTAATATGGATACTTTTGATACTTTGAGTCTTAAATACTATGATAACTTGATCCTTGATACTTGAATCTTGATTCTAGATACTTAATACTATGATTCTTGACACTTAAATCTAGATACTTGATACTTGGATTCTTGATACTTGATACTAGGGAAACTAGACTCTTGACTCTTGATACTTATTTGGTGCTTGACTCTTGAGACTCGTGCAACTTGATTCCTGGTTGAACAAGAGACTGGAGTCTTGTCACTGGCGGAATTTATGAAACTTGGAAACTTTTGGTGTTTATGATCTAATCTAGTTATGTGATACTTTTACCAAATAATACGCAACGCAACGCTTAATCTAACTCGCAAAACGAATCAAAGACGGGAACGCGAAAGGGATGGGATTGACCAAGTGGCAATCCAATCGGATGACCATCCGATCGGATAGCCACCAGATCGGATGGCCTCTCGATCGACCCGCCATTCGATCCATACACACCGCCCTAGTCTCTCCCCCACACTATAAATAGGTCTGTCACATCAGTCCTTCACTGATGTGACAGCCTCACTCGACCCAGACGCATGCACACCTCATTTCTTTGATTTCTCGGTGATTTCGGTACGTTTTACGCTAGATCCTTGTACTGTCTTGATCTACACATCATTTCCTACGAGATTCTCCTTTGAAATCTCATTTTTCATCGTGAAATCTCTTAGATCTGAGTTCTTGAGGATGATGTCATCATGGTGGTTTGTACAAACTACTATATGATGTCATTCCTGGTAAGATCTAGCCCAGATCTAAGGAATTCCATGTGTTTTTCACCGAATCTAAGCTAGATCTAGGATTTTTCATAATAAAACTTGAGATTATCTTCATCTTTTCTTCAATCTTTCATTTTGGACGGTGGAATCAGGTTCTAAATGGACTGTAGACTGATGGATAGTCTGGAGTTGGTTTGGAGACGGGTTGTTACCGGAAAAGATGGCCGGTTACACGGATTTCCGACATAAACTCGTAATAAACAGACGACTGGTCGAACAGGGGTGATTCCGATCCGATCAGAACGGCTGTATGTTGACGATTTTACCATTGTCTCAATACGTACCGTGCCATCATCGTTAAACCAGAAACTTAGAAACTTTACAAAGTTATAAACGGGACAAAGACCACTCAATCGACCAACCACTCGATCAGGTGACACTTGTCTCATAACCTTTCAACACTTAGAAACTTTTTCAGAAAACTTGAAACTTTGGAACCCTGATCGAATGGCGACCCGATCAAATAGCCATCCGATCGAACAAGCATCCGATCAAAGCAACCAAGACCCTTAACAACACTTGACACTTGGATCGAGTGGCAATTCGATCGGATAGCCATCCGATCGGACAGCCACCCGTCCCACTCACACATTAGTCACCCGATCGAGTGGCAATCCGATCGGATAGCCATCTGATCGGACAACCATCCGATCCAGTGACTGATCCGACACTTCGTGCAATCTCGTTACTCTGCCCGATTCTTATATGTTGTAACCTAATCAGGCTAATTCTAAAAGAGCTCCCTTTGATGCAATAACAGTTTTAACTGTTAAGCAACCACTGTGAGTATACTCGATCCCTTTTTGTTTAAACTTTGGGATCTAACATGTATTCTATAAACTACGAAACTTGATACTTTTGAATCTAAACTCTATCCTATGTGTATGTGAAACTTGTGATTCTTGATTCTTGATTCTTTGTGCTATGTGACGTTTAATCCAGAAATGTGTAGTTCCGCCTTAACAATAGTAGCGCTATAGGAGATGCACCTCCCCATTATTCTCGGGGGTATTGTTAGGAGGATTCTAGTTTACCTTGAGTCTTGGGTAAACACTAAAGCGTCGGGATACTTGGGCTATCACGGATTGGACTGCGACACTAGCACGGTTTGTCACACCCCCAAAATCCACCATGCGGAGTACCACCGCTTGGAGGCGTGACGTGACCAGGATCGAGCCACCAATCATACTGAACAACGTATTTAAGTAAATAAGCCAACCACAATACGATTGGTGACTAAAAGCTAGTTAACCAAGTTTTAAATTAAACAGCGGAAGCATAAACGTAAAGTCCAAAACATAAGTCCATAGTTTATAAGTTAAAGTTCAAAACGCAAGTTTAATAAGTTCATAAGGATTTAAATATTAAGCACGGAACATAACAGTCCGTACACCACAACGACTCCTTCCTCGTGCAAGCTCCAAGCATTTAGCGACCTGTAAGGCATGTAACAACGAGTCAACAACAAAGTTGAGTGAGTTCACGGTTGGTTGTTTAGTTTTAAGTTGTTTCTGAAAACGTGGTTTGTCTTTCATTGGCGTAATTGCCATGGGAGGTTACCCCGTAGTTGAA
This sequence comes from Helianthus annuus, assembly GCF_002127325.2. Classification (NCBI taxonomy): domain Eukaryota; kingdom Viridiplantae; phylum Streptophyta; class Magnoliopsida; order Asterales; family Asteraceae; genus Helianthus; species Helianthus annuus. The sequence continues at coordinate 139,476,614 of NC_035440.2, forward strand.
AGTAAGATTAACCAGTTCATTCTTTATTACCCAAACCATATCCATGATTAGTGGGGGCCTCCCCATGTGAACCACTAGACGGTATGATATCGACTACTAACGAAAGTAAGTTGTGCCCTAAGTCAATGTCAATCAGCATTGACCCTTTGCCTTAGTCCATTAGTACACTCCCGTTCGGACGACACGGTGTGAGGTTTGTTAAACCTAATAGCGCTATTAACTAATGACCCGCTCGCTATCGGCCTCGGCGATTAAGTCGATATAAAATGAGGGACTTATGATAGAGTTTTGTCTAGTAAGTTTTAAGGTTGTTGTCCTACCCGAGGAGGACGAACGTACGTAGTTCTCCCAAAGAGAATACGCAGGATTAATATTGGCATCCTACCCAAGGAGGATGGCCGTACATATCCTACCTAAGTAAGATATGTAGATTCCTTTTTAATTCTTTAACCCATTCCCAAACCACCGGAAATCCCATGCCTTAGAAAGTGTGTGAACTCACCTCGGTTTGCTCGGTTAGATTCTCAAATATAGCTAATAGTCAAAGTCGGTCAATCACGTCCTAGTAGGATTACCACTTAGTTTATTATTGACTTTAAATAAGCACAAAAATTCCTACACGCATCTAGCACATAACATGCATTACTTTAACGGTTTATGCCCATATAAACTTCCCATCTATTCCCATTCACAAATAAACATACGACATTGCACATAACACTTTTATCGACACATAACATGTTAGATCATTCACGGATAACATACTTGACATTTAGACACGCAAATTAATACTTATGTCATTTCAACTTAAATATCCAAAACTGGGTTGTTTTCGAGCATTTTAATAGAATAGTTATCTTATTTCAAAAATTCCCAACTTTTTACAGAAGGTGCTAAATGATCCAAATATTATTGTGTAAAAATCTCGGGATCTAATTCATCACTAATATTTTATTAAAAATCATTTTCCGGACTGCACCCAGATTTATCTTTTTCTGACTGCAGTCAACGGAATAATTCATTAAAAATTCATTGTAAGTCGATTTGACGAAATTCCAGTGGGACAATTACTATGACATCAATGTCCATCTACAGTACCAATTTCATGATCTAATCCTACCCAGGTTTCAAGTTATGACTGAAAATATAACACCCATTTATTGCTGTAAAAACTCAGCTTTAGCTGCTGTTACAAATCGGGTCTTTAAAAATAGTAAACGAAATCCAAAAATTATGATTCCAGTGCCATTAGAACCGCATTTCATAATACATAAATCTAGACTTCAGAAAATACATTTTTCGTTAAGTTATGGTCTGGTTACAGCCAACTGAAGTTGGCTGTAAAAACCAACCAGCATTCTGTTTCAGCTTTTAACTTTCTAGTGCATGTTCGATTGATTCCGTTAACATGTTTAGCGATTACAACAACATCAAGCATCAATATTAACAAGTAACTCAGCAAGAAATCAGCAAGAATCATAACAACATCATTCTAACATCATTTCATCACTAGACTAGTTTATGTTCAAGACTTGTTTAAGGTTCTTTAGAGTTTCATGGATTCTCATCATCAAATAACTATTAACCACTTAAATAACATGCAAAATGAACGGATCTAAGTTCTTACCACTAGTTCGAGACTAGGGAAGTTCGAGAGTGGAAAAGTGGTGGTTAATAGCGAATGAAGGAGGTCTTTGAACTTCCGAAAGCTCCTAGCTCCCTTGTGTGACCTTTTACACCTTTGTATGTATGGAGATTGGATGAAGTTGGTTGAATGATGATGATGGTGATGGGGTTTGGGTTCAGCCGAAATAAGGAAAGGAGGGAGAGAGATGAGAGTTGTGATGGTGATGATAAGAATGAGTGGTTAACCCTTGGTGCCTTTTTATAGACCAAGTTCACCCATTAACCATTGTGCTACATGTTCTAATATCCACCAACATATTAAGGACTCTTGGATAATATGTTTTAAATTGTGGAACAAGATCTATTATAATATGTAAATAAAATCATGTGTGTGGGCTACCTTGTAGCCGTAGGATGGGGGGGGGGGTATAGGGTTGGGTTTCAACTATGTAATTTGTGAGTTTGGTTGGATTCTAAGTATGTAGTTAATGTTATAAGTGGGTTATGTAATATATAGTGTGTTAGGGTGTTCGGGGACCCTAACTAGTTTAGAAAGATAGAAATAATGTGTTTGACAATATTTTTGTGTCCGGGTAAAGTCCGGTTGTTCGGTTGGGTGTTGTTCCGTTAAAGTGCTTAATTAATCCGTAAAGTGTCATACATATATATTTTTGTAACGTTTTTAATTTTCAACACTCAGGAAAGCATAACGGACTATTTAATGACCTTTCTGTACATTATTAGTATGTCAACAAGTACATGTAAGTATAACACAGTAATCAGAGAGCAGTTAAGTAATTCCACATAGTCGTCAAACACTATAATTATCAATAATAAATTGTACGGAATACATGGAATTTTGAGGGTTGTCACATTCTCCCCCTGTTAAGAAAAATTTCGTCCCGAAATTTAGCTAGTGGTTACTGAGGAAGCTAGTTATGTTGCGTTGGTTTCCTGGTTTTCCTGGGGTGTCACATCATCCCCTCGTTGATTTGGAATTTCGTCACGAAATTCTGCGGTAGCTTCAGCCTTAGTAGTGGTTGCACTTTTCTTAAACAGCTGGGGGTACTTGTGTTTCATTTGGTCTTCTCGTTCCCAGGTGCACTCTGGGCCACGACGGGAATCCCAACGAACTCGGACAAGAGGTATCCTGGTGCGCTTGAGAATTTTAACATCTCGATCCGTAATCTCTACTGGTTCCTCGATGAATCGTAGCTTGTCGTCGATAGTGAGCTCCTTGAGAGGAACTATGAGGGTCTCATCTGACAGACACTTCTTCAGATTTGCCACGTGGAAAACATTGTGAACTCCGCTGAGTTCTTCAGGTAGATTCAACCTGTAGGCGACCTTGCCAATTTTCTCAATGATTTCGAACGGTTCGGCGTAACGCGGATTGAGCTTGCCTCGTTTGCCAAAACGAACTACACCTTTCCAAGGTGAGACTTTGAGTAGCACTCGATCCCCAACCTGGAACTCGAGTGGCTTTCTTCGCTTATCGGCATAGCTTTTCTGACGGTCACGAGCTGCTGCCATTCTTTGTCGTATCTGAGCAATCTTCTCGGTTGTATCTACTACGAGTTCTGGACCAGTGATTTGACTGTCACCAACTTCTGCCCAACAGAGAGGTGATCGGCATTTCCGTCCGTACAATGCCTCAAACGGAGCGGCCTGGATGCTGGTGTGGTAACTGTTGTTGTATGAAAACTCCACTAACGGGAGGTGCTTTTCCCAACCATTACCAAAATCGATTACACATGCCCTAAGCATGTCTTCAAGGGTTTGGATGGTGCGTTCTGATTGCCCATCCGTCTGTGGATGATAAGCGGTGCTCATATCTAAACGAGAGCCAAAAGACTTATGCATAGTGATGTGCTAAAAGTGGTTTAATAAAAACAACTAAAATTAACCCTAATCTAGACAATCTAAGCTTTAAATTTATAAAACTAAGACTCTCTAAAACCTAAACCACACGACTGGCAAGTGTACCGATCGATGCAGTATAGCCTAAGGAAGTCCGAGTATCGAACCCAAGAGACTCTAATAAATTACGCTAATGACTCTATCTAGACTTAGACTGACATGGACTTTAACTACTTGTTTATTTGATTGGGGGTTTTCTAAATATAATAAAATATTAAACTAGAAAAATCAAAGAAAAGACTAAACACGAATGTGGACGAAGACTTTGACCAAAGGCGATGAAGACTACCTAGGCTAGACGCAAGTTTAACTCAGAATGGATTTCTAGTCGATAATTTTGTGGTATGGAACCGGGATCTTTAAATGCTAAACCTATTAAGATACCAACTAAGCCCCTCAATCTCTCTCAAGGTGATTCTTGTGGCACTACCTATGTTGTTACGCTTACCGGTTTACTAGATTTCCTCACAGTCCTCTAGTTTCTTGAAAGTGCCTATATAAGACAATCTACCTCACAGCGCGAAAGTCTAAGGCAACTATGGATTTTAATCTTGGTTTAATAGACAATGGAATGTTTAAGGACTAGACCAATTCATAGACCTAGCTATAAACCAAACCGAGACCTATTAATAACCTCGAGCCTCACAGCGACAAGATTAGCAGAACACATGATTTTATTAAATTACTGAATATTACTTCTAAGGTTACTTACTAGATTTTCACCCTAAAGGATTAATGAATTATTACGTGATATAGACACTCACCTAAATCAAGAATCTTAGCACAATCCTATTATGTGATAAAGACCGTCACCAAGGATCATACGAAGCAATAAACAGCGATAAAACAAATATCAAGCATGCATATACACCAAGTTAAAATTCCATAGCTTTTACAATACAAGAAAATCCATAAACCACGCCAAGAACCGAATAAAAATCCAAACTTTATTTAAACTATTGTCATGCCCAGGTAGTATAAAGATTTAGCCAAGAATCATAAACACTAAGAAGAAACAAGTCTTGAATGATAAACAATCCATATTAATCAAGTTTAAAAAACACAAAGTTATTAAAAAACACAAAGTTTTTAAAAACTAAACACTAATAAATTGCAAACCCGGACGTGAATCTTGATCGTATCTCCTAACAGGCGTCTGATGTATGCGTTCCCCTGTCTGATGTGATGTTCGAATTATTCCCAAGGTGATGTCCAGCCTCTGTTCGATTAGAAGCCTCCTTCAATTAATGTGCCGCCCCCCTTCCTGCCGTGTTCTCCAATCCGTGCGGCTCCTGTTGATGCGTCCAATCTTGTGTGATATCTTTTTTACAAATATATGCCGCCTTCTTTCTTTAAATTCGTTCACATATTGGGCTTGGCCCACTATATGCAGCATTCCTTTTGTCGTCCAAGTAAAAATATATATATACAGCCAAAGTCCAAAAACAAAAAAACATATTAATTGTGCCTCTAAATAATCACGTGAATATGGGCTGCCAATAATGATGTTTGATGATTCCTTTGATAATATATGATGTCAGCCAAAACCTTAGAATGAATCCATGATGATGAAGTTGTTGACTAACTTTTATGTGCATGTGATGTGCTCCTCTATCCTATTCGGCCCATCCAAGAAAAACGTCCGAGTCTCATCCCACATGTGCCTTAGAAGTCCACCCAATATCTAATAAATATATATATATATATATATATTTATATATATATGGCTTTTTTGTTTTAATAATGTAGAGATAAGTGGGTCTGGCCCAATCAAAGAAAATAGCTGCAATTTTTATTCCGGTCACTGGCATTCTACTCTGTCCAACTGGCTGATTATTTAATTAATACTCGTTTTCGCTCCATTTGCACCAGAACCTAGCAAAACACAAAATAATATAATATAAACTAAAAACTAAAATAAAACAAATAAAAACTAAACAAAAAATTACACAATCTACACGGGACAAATATGCGTATTTTACCACTTATCACATAGCTTGCCACAGTTCAGAGGTAAAACGCGCGTCACGATCAGAAATGACGAAGGTTGGCACTCCGTGCCTTGATACCACTTCTTTTAGGTAGATGTCTGCTAGGGTAGAAAACTTATCCGCTTCCTTGATAGCTAGAAAATGTGCAGACTTGGTTAGTCGATCCACGATCACCCAAATGGTATCATTACCGCGTTGAGATCTAGGCAGGCCAGTAACAAAATCCATGGAAATTTGCTCCCATTTCCATTTCGGGATCTCTGGTTGTTGAAGTGGGCCTGATGGTTTCTGGTATTTGACCTTAACTCTAGCATAAGTCAAACATTTACCGACGTAGGTTGCTATGCTGGCTTTCATACTAGGCCACCAGTATGTAGTCTTGAGATCATGGTACATTTTATCCGAACCAAGATGTACTGAATAACGAGACTTATGTGCTTCATCCATCACAAGCTCGCGTAAGTCTCCATACTGCGGAACCCAGATGCGTCTATTAACATAGTAGGCGCCGTTTTCCTTTTGTTCTAGTCGTTGCCTCGATCCTCGTAAGGACTCAGCCCTGATGTTCTTCGCTTTCAATGCTTCAACTTGAGCATCGCGAATCTGAGCGGGAAGGCTAGATTGGATGGTAAGCTGTAACGCACGTACACGCTTAGGTATAGTATCCTTTCGGCTGAGAGCGTCGGCCACAACATTGGCTTTGCCCGGATGATACTTGAACGCGCATTCGTAATCATTCAAGAGTTCGACCCATCGGCGTTGTCGCATATTCAATTCCTTTTGCTTGAAGATATGCTCGAGGCTCCTATGATAGGTATAAATGGTGCACTTGGTACCGTACAGGTAATGTCTCCATATCTTAAGCGCGAAAACAATCTTAGAGTAATAACTCGACCCTTGCAGCTGGTCGAACAAATCATCAATGCGTGGAAGAGGATAACGATTCTTCACGGTCACCTTGTTGAGTTCGCGGTAGTCGATATACATTTTGAAGGTACCGTCTCTCTTCTTCACAAATAATACTGGAGCTCCCCAAGGCGAAGAGCTAGTGTCACGGCCCTCGTCCCCGGTTTGACCAGGGCCAGAGCCGCGAGGCAGGAAATCCCGTGGTATTAAATTTTAAGTGACAGCGGAAGTCTTTTTAAAACAGAACCTTTTAATATTAAAACTGCCCGTTTACATAAATTAGGGGTAAAACCTTGTAATTTACAATAAGGTGATTTCACTGGGAAATCTTTATTTTACAAAACATGTTTCTTTATTTATTTATATTGAGCCACTTCTCTATGCTTGTAGTGCTTCACGGCACTTTTCTTGGATTACAATAGATCACCTGAAACATGTTTAAAAAGGTTTTGTCAGCGGGGAAATACTGAGTGAATCATTCAGTTTACTAAAAATGACACATTGGTTATAAATTACAGTATTAAGAGCGATTACAATGTTTCTGATATCAAACCAACTACCCACGGTACTTTGTCACTCGACCCATTAGCCCTCTAATTGTCCAATGGTGTCTGTGATTATGGTCATATCACCCATTGGCTGCCCCAATGGTGAAGATTATCAAGTAATGTATACAAAACCCCACATACCGGCTGTAATATGGTGACTACAAAGACTTAATCCCTATAATTATAACTTTGAAAATAACTTGGAGTTTTGTAAAACAATTGATAAAAAGAGAATGACTCACATTGCAGATTTAACGAGCAGTGTATAAGCTTACGGATTAGCCTTGATTAACCTAATTTAAATAACAAAGCACACAAACGGGGTTAGTAACTAATACAGCAGTTACGACAATTCACGAGATTAAACCCTCACAACGATTAATAAAGTGCAATACTTAACAATTCAGCGGATTCACAACGAATGACAGAGTATCGTCCGAGTTCGGACAGCACTCAAACATTCAAGTCGAAATCACGATGAATAACAAAGTATAAACTCAATTTGAGTAGCACTCAAACAATCGTTGGATAGTTACAATCGATCGGACGTTGAATCTTAATAGCGATCGAGTTATTACCCTGTTTTGCGGCAGCGTTTCGAGATTTTGTGTGTGTTGTGGAATGTTTCTGCTATAACTCAGCGTCTAATTTGAGTTTTATCTTCGTTCAAATGCCAAATTTCGATTGCCAATGTCTGCTATTTATACACTAATTTTGACATGCTTACGGACCGTAAGACTTTATCCCTTACGGTCCGTAAGGGACACCTAATCACTATAGGGTAGCCTCGTCTGGGACTAGCCTAGCTGAGTTGACAACTTCGTAAAATTCGAATTTGACAGCGTTTTATTTAGATAATCGTAACTAGGGTTTACCCCCCTGAGTTTTAGGGGCCCTGATCCTGATTCCGATTGTTCTGAAAATTTTAGGGTTTGCACAGAATCACTTGGGTGTCTCAATTAGGGTTTCCTTATTGGATAATTAACATACTAAGTATTTATTTTAGTGAGAGTTGTTACATCCCCCCCACCTAAAGAAAAATCTCGTCCTCGAGATTTACTAGAATAGATGAGGATATTTCCGCTTCATTTCTGATTCCAGCTCCCAAGTGTATTCTGGTCCTCTCTTTGAATCCCATTTGACTTTGACTAGCACTAGACGTTTGTGCTTGAGAAACTTGATTTTTCTATCTTCTATCTGTAGTGGTTTCTCTACAAATTTTAATTTTTCATTTACCTCTATATCTTGAAGAGGTACTACCAGGGATTCGTCAGATAAACATTTCTTGAGATTGGATACATGAAACACATCATGTACTCCAGCTAGCTCTTCTGGTAGTTGTAATCGATAAGCAACTGGTCCTATTCGTTGCATTACTAGAAATGGTCCTACGTATCTTGGACTTAGCTTTCCTTTCTTACCGAATCGTACTACTCCTTTCCAAGGAGAGACTTTCAAAAGTACCTTGTCTCCGACTTGAAATTCTAGTGGCTTGCGGCGATTTTCTACATAGCTTTTCTAGCGATCTCTAGCAGTCTTCAGTCTTTCTTTGATTTGAGTTATCTTGTCTGTGGTCTCTTGTACAATTTCTGGACCTGATAATTGACTTTCTCCTATTTCTGCCCAACAAACTGGAGTTCTGCACTTGCGTCCATACAGTGCTTCGAATGGGGCAACTTCGATGCTTGAATGATAACTATTGTTATAGGAGAATTCAATTAAGGGTAAGTGGTTATCCCAATTACCACCAAAATCAATTACACATGCTCGGAGCATGTCTTCCAGGGTTTGTATCGTCCTTTCAGTTTGTCCGTCTGTTTGAGGATGATATGCAGTACTTAAATTTAGTCGGGTTCCCATTGCTTCTTGGAAACTAGTCAAGAAATGGGAAGTGAAACGACTATCCCTATCTGATACAATGGAGAGTGGGACTCCATGTAAAGATACTACTTCATCTACGTACAACTTGGCTAACCTTTCCATGCTAAAGGTTTCCTTCATTGGTAGAAAATGAGCTGATTTGGTTAATCGATCCACAATTACCCAAATTGCATCATTACCTTTTCTGGTTTTGGGTAACTTAGTAACAAAATCCATTGTTATGAGTTCCCATTTCCATACAGGCATTTCCAACTGTTGTAGTAATCCTGAAGGTTTCTGGTGTTCGGCCTTAACTTGTGAACAAGTAAGACATTTAGATACGTATTCAGCTATATCCTTTTTCATTCCTATCCACCAGAAATTGTTTCTTAAATCTTGGTACATCTTATTGTTTCCTGGATGTACGGTATACCTAGATTTATGAGCTTCTTCTAAAATCTTATTTCTTAATTCTCCCTGCTTAGGCACCCAAGTTCGTTTCTTGTCGAATCTCCAAATTCCATCATTTCCTTGTTCTAGTTCCTTTATATAACCTTTCATTCCTTCAGCATCGTCTTTGATTGCTGTTTCCTGAACTTTCTTCAATTGTTCCATTAAATTACTTGTAGATTTAATCTAAGAGCACGGACTCGTTTTTGCTTCTCCTGATACTTACGACTTAAGGCATCTGCGACTACGTTTGCCTTTCCTTCGTGATATTGAATATCACAGTCGTAATCGCTTAGAATTTCCATCCTTCTTCTTTGCCTCATATTTAACTCTTTTTGCCCAAATATGTACCTTAAACTTTTATGATCTGTATAAATAGTAAACTTACTTCCATACAGATAATGTCTCCAGATTTTAAGGGCAAAAATTATGGCTCCTAATTCTAAGTCATGAGTCGTATAATTTTCTTCGTGCTTTTTCAACTGCCGGGAGGAATACGCAATTTACTTCTTGCGTTGCATCAACACACATCCGAATCCTAATTTTGAAGCATCATAATATACTTCAAAATCTTCTGTTCCTTCGGGTAAGGCTAAAATTGGAGCATTCGCCAATCTGTGCTTTAAAATCTTAAAAGCTTCTTCTTGTCTAGGTCTCCATTCAAACTTAACGGCTTTACAGGTCAACTTAGTCAAAGGTACAACTATTTTAGAGAAATCCTTAATAAATCGTCTGTAGTATCCAGCTAAGCCTAGAAAACTTCTAATTTCCATAGCTGTTTGCGGGACCTTCCATTTGGTGATTGCTTCTATTTTAGCAGGATCTACGTGAATTCCTTCGTGATTCACCATGTGACCTAAAAATTGTACTTCTTGCAGCCAGAATTCACACTTCGAGAATTTGGCGTAAAGCTTTTCCTTTCTTAACAAAGTTAAGAGTGCATGTAGGTGCTCATAATGTTCTTCCTGACTTTTGGAATCAATAAGTATATTGTCGATGAAAACGATTACAAATTTATCCAAGTATGGTTTACAGATCCGATTCATCATGTCCATAAATGCTGCTGGAGCATTTGTTAGTCCAAAGGGCATGACTGTAAACTCATAATGGCCATGCCTAGTTTTGAAAGCAGTTTTAGGTATGTCTTCTTCTTGTACTTTCAGCTGGTGATATCCGGATCTTAGGTCTATCTTAGAAAAATACCTAGCGCCTTGGAGTTGATCAAAAAGATCATCAATCCTAGGTAATGGCTATCGATTCTTAATTGTAACTTTATTTAGTTCCCTATAATCGATACACATCCTCATCGATCCATCTTTCTTTTTCACAAACAACACTGGTGCTCCCCAAGGGGATGAACTAGGTTGTATAAATCCTTTGCTTAGTAATTCATCTAATTGCTTTTTCAATTCTAGCATTTTAGTGGGTGCTAATCGATAAGGTACCTTGACTATTGGTGTAGTACCCGGAATTAGATGAATTCTAAACTCTACTTCTCTATCGGGTGGTAACCCAGGTAATTCTTCTGGAAAGACGTCTGGGTATTCTGAGACTATAGGGATGTCCTGGAGTTCCTTACTTTTAGTGTTAATGATTACAGAAATCATATACACCATTTCTTGTTTTCTTGAATAACTTGCGAACTTCATTACTGAATTGAATTTCAGTGGCTTTCGAGGTCTATCTCCTGTAATTAAAATTACCTCTCCTGTGGGGCTAAGGATTTCTATGGAAATCTTATCACAAAGGATTCGAGCATGGTTGGCTACTAACCAATCCATTCCTAATACTACATCGAATCCAGCTAATTTCATAGGTAACAGGTTTGCAGAGAACTTATGACCTAATAGTTCTATCTTTCCTTCTTGCAAAACTTTATTTATGTTAACAGAATTCCCATCTACCGTTTCAACTGTAAAAACATGCCTAAGGGTGGTTAAGGGTAAATTAAAAACTTGGCAAAATGAAGTATTGATAAAACTTTGGTTTGCACCAGAGTCAAATAATACTTTCGCATAAACGTCGTGAACTAAAAACGTACCAGGTATGACGTCAGGAATTAGTTCGGCTTCCTGAGTAGTCAATTGAAATGCTCGGGCATTCTTCTTTGTTGTTCCATCAGCTGGTTTGCCTTTATTGTCTGCGGTTTTAATCAATTTAGGACATTTTGTTTTGTAATGTCCTGTTTCTCCACAGTTATAGCAGACTATGGTTTTCTTTTTGCAGTTTTCTTCACTATGTCCCACAGATTTGCAAAAATTGCAGGTTAATTACATCTTCCAAAATGTTTGTTTTTGCAATTTCTGTAGAATGGCGGGTTTGAAGATTACCATGTTCTTCTTCTTTTGAAGCTGTTATTATTACCCGTACGAAATCCTTGGGTAATTTTCTGAGCTAATTCCTTCTTCCTGTTTTCATCTCTTGTGCGTACCAGTTCATCGGTTAGGGTATTAGCTAATTCCACAGCATCGTCAATAGTACGAGGTCGTGCAGCCTTAACGATGTTACGGATTTCACTAATTAGTCCCCAAATATAGCGAGAAATGAGTACCGGTTCTGGCGAAGCCAGTGTTGGTACCACTCTAGCGTATTCAAAGAATGTCGAAGTATAACCGCGACACTCTACGCCTACCATACGATGGCTTAGGAACTTATTCGCCATTTGTTCCTTTTCATATTCGGGACAGAATTTTCTTTCTACAAGATTCTTAAATTCTTCCCAGTTCATAGCATAAGCCATCCTTCTTCCTTTTGCTTGTAATACTGTGTTCCACCACTCTAGCGCCCCTTCTTTGAACAAATTTGAAGCATACATGACCTGATTTTCTTCGGCACACTTACTTATTGCAATTACTGCTTCGGTTTTCTCTAACCAACGCAGTGTTGCAGTTGCCCCTTCATTACCTGCAAATTTTGCTGGTTTACAGGCAAGGAATTCTTTGTAAGTGCAACCAGGCGTTGCAGCTTTCATTTTCTTAGGAAGTGGGGCCTGTCGTGGATTATTATCGTCATGATTGCCGCCTCCATTTATGCTGTTACTGTCGTTATCTTCCGGAGTACGTTTGCTAGGAATGATTTGTTGTGGTTCAGCAGGTTTCTGAGCAGCAGCCATAATTTCTGGAATAGCATTAGCTATCCCTTGAGCAACTATATTTTCGATATCTTGCCTAGTCATATATTGATTTTCTTGATTTTGCTCAGATTGGTTTACTTCATTAACTGGTTCATTCGCGTTTTCCATCTGTTAATTAGTATTGGTATGAATTATTAGTATCCAATAATTGATAGTTAGATATAACAAAACAATTACACAGAAGCACATAAAATTTTACAACACATATATATATAGTCAAAATTGTCGATTTTCTCGACTTCTATTTTGTTTTATAGATTATATAGGCATCCATACAAACTGTTTATCTTACAATGTTTTATTTCCTATTTTACAGAGTTATATTTTACTACTACTGTTATTATACAGACATACTTCCCACCCTACTATTCTTTGATCAACTGGCAGTTTAGTAGCGACGCTCCCTCTCGTCGTATTTCCAGGAGATTTGTTCCCCCATTTCCCGGATCCTATTCCCTGTACCTATCAGCTTTCACCGAACTGACGAAGTTCGGCTAAGTTTTCATTGCTCATTGGAGGATTGGGGATAGGTTCTGGATCAAACTGTGGGAGAAAGGTATAAGGACTATTAATTATGTTTTGAAATTGCCAGTCATTCGTCCACCACTCTTCCATTTCGCCTAAAGGTCGAGTGTGGATTAGAGGGTCCAGAATAGCTGGTTCCAGATTTACGGGAAGTTGGATTTCAGCCGGGTAAGGGTATAGATTGTTGTTGATAGGGCTAATGACATCACAATTTGCCAGTAGACGGTCTATTTCGTCTTGAAATGTGATTTCTTCAGGTTGTTTAGAGCTCTCTCCTACTTCTATTCCCTTTTGTTTAAAATTTTCTCTAGTTTCTATCTCTGCTGGTTTAGAACTCTCTGCGGTCTCAATTCCTTTTCCTTTGTCTATAGGGTTTTCTACTTTGGGAAGTTTCCTAGTGGCTGGCTTCCTCCTGCGTACTTTCCTCCATCCTACATATCTTCTTCTTTTCTTAGGCTTTGCTTTTTCTGTAGGTGGAGCTTGAAATTCCAGGGGTTCCTCCACATCAGCAAAATAACCAGTAAAATCGTGAGAGACTTCGATTGGTACTGGGTATAGATTGAGATTCTGAAATGCTTCAGATAGCTCACTCATGCTGTTTAGCATATATGCAAAATGCACAAAAATGCTGAGTTAAAATCTTATAAGGAAATCTAAACAAATATTTAGTTTTATTGCATATTGAAAGACTAATTTTACAAAAGATAATGGAAAATTTAAACCACACTAGGATTTATTTATTTACGGAGTAGTAATTTTCTACTAGACCAGGCTTATTGGTAGTTTAGAGGTTTGCATTCTCTGCTACAGTAGCTAGCATATAAAGATATGCCCATTTTTCATCTAATTTGTTTTCCCAAGGTGGACTATTGCCTAATTCCTGGATTTCCGGATTATACCTCACTTTCTTGACTTGGGGTTTCTGGCTTTTCCTAATAATCGAATTTCTTTTCTCTGGGTAAGAGGATTCTCATATTGTGCTTTACGGACAAAAATCCCTTCTTCCAGATTTGCTGGGTATTTGGAGGAAGAGGTTCCTTTTTCTGTGGGTGCAGTATCTAATTTGTGGTAGATAGCATAAAGTCTTTGTTTACCCATACTGTAACTTAACAATTAATCAGTTAATAAAACACATATTTACAGAATGGCAATTGAAATTACTAAGTATTTCTCAATTACTTTAATGGGCTAAAATCAGTAGTAAGCTTAAATCAGTGGCTCTGATACCACCTTTTCCTGTCACGGCCCTCGTCCCCGGTTTGACCAGGGCCAGAGCCGCGAGGCAGGAAATCCCGTGGTATTAAATTTTAAGTGACAGCGGAAGTCTTTTTAAAACAGAATCTTTTAATATTAAAACTGCCCGTTTACATAAATTAGGGATAAAACCTTGTAATTTACAATAAGGTGATTTCACTGGGAAATCTTTATTTTACAAAACATGTTTCTTTATTTATTTATATTGAGCCACTTCTCTATGCTTGTAGTGCTTCACGACACTTTTCTTGGATTACAATAGATCACCTGAAACATGTTTGAAAAAGGTTTTGTCAGCGGGGAAATACTGAGTGAATCATTCAGTTTACTAAAAATGACACATTGGTTATAAATTACAGTATTAAGAGCGATTACAATGTTTCTAATATCAAACCAACTACCCTCGGTACTTTGTCACTCGACCCATTAGCCCTCTAATTGTCCAATGGTGTCTGTGATTATGGTCATATCACCCATTGGCTGCCCCAATGGTGAAGATTATCAAGTAATGTATACAAAACCCCACATACCGACTGTAATATGGTGACTACAAAGACTTAATCCCTGTAATTATAACTTTGAAAATAACTTGGAGTTTTGTAAAACAATTGATAAAAAGAGAATGACTCACATTGCAGATTTAACGAGCAGTGTATAAGCTTACGGATTAGCCTTGATTAACCTAATTTAAATAACAATGCACACAAACGGGGTTAGTAACTAATACAGCAGTTACGACAATTCACGAGATTAAACCCTCACAACGATTAATAAAGTGCAATACTTAACAATTCAGCGGATTCACAACGAATGACAGAGTATAGTCCGAGTTCGGACAGCACTCAAACATTCAAGTCGAAATCACGATGAATAACAAAGTATAAACTCAATTTGAGCAGCACTCAAACAATCGTTGGATAGTTACAATCGATCGGACGTTGAATCGTAATAGCGATCGAGTTATTACCCTGTTTTGCGGCAGCGTTTCGAGATTTTGTGTGTGTTGTGGAATGTTTCTGCTATAACTCAGCGTCTAATTTGAGTTTTATCGTCGTTCAAATGCCAAATTTCGATTGCCAATGTCTGCTATTTATACACTAATTTTGACATGCTTACGGACCGTAAGACTTTATCCCTTACGGTTCGTAAGGGACACCTAATCACTATAGGGTAGCCTCGTCTGGGACTAGCCTAGCTGAGTTGACAACTTCGTAAAATTCGAATTTGACAGCGTTTTATTTAGATAATCGTAACTAGGGTTTACCCCCCTGAGTTTTAGGGGCCATGATCCTGATTCCGATTGTTCTGAAAATTTTAGGGTTTGCACAGAATCACTTGGGTGTCTCAATTAGGGTTTCCTTATTGGATAATTAACATACTAAGTATTTAATTTTAGTGAGAGTTGTTACAGCTAGGACGTATGAAACCCTTTTCCAAGAGTTCTTGTAGTTGCGTGGACAGTTCTTCGAGTTCTGATGGAGCTAGACGATAAGGTGCTCGAGCTATGGGCGCTGCTCCAGGAACTAGCTCGATTTGAAACTCAACTTGGCGATGAGGCGGAAGACCAGGTAATTCCTCAGGAAGTACCTCGGGAAAGTCGCGCATAATAGGAATGTCTTCTGTCTTCCTTTCCTCGGCAGATGCATCAGAAACGAGGGCTAGAATAGCAGCGTGGCCCTTTCTCAAGCACTTCTGGGCCTTAAGGAAAGAGACGATGCCGACAACAGCACCACTCTTGTCGCCACGAATTACGAAGGGTTCTTTACCAGGACGAGGGATGCGGACCATCTTCTTGTTGCAAAGAATTTCCGCTTGCTGATGAGATGACCAATCCATCCCAATAATGACGTCGAAACTTCCCAGAACGATGGGAATAAGATCGATAGAGAAGGTCTGACCAGCTAGGACGAGGTTACAACCCTTATCTATGTGTGCCCTTAAGACTTTCACCATTTAGCTAGTTCTACAACATGTTTGGTGTTTTAAGGATAATGGGGTACGCTTAAGCACCTGACTAACTCTTAGGAACACATATCTAACATTTGTACCCGAATTAACTAAAATAGAAACAAAGAATTGTCTGGTAGGAACTTACCCGCCACAACGTTGGGGTTGTTTCCTTCTTCCTCTTGTCCATTCAGAAACTCATGCTTACCAGTCCTGCGGTTATCCTTATTGTCTCCGTTATTGTTCCCGTTGCCCTGGTTGCCCTTGTTGTCACGATTCTGTCTCATCTGCGGACAGTTCCTCTTGAAGTGACTCTCAGCACCGCACTGGTAACATCTCTCATTACCCTGCTGGTGTTGCCGTTGGTTCCGGTTTGCAGGATATGGGCTCCTACAGTCTCTAGCCATATGTCCCAACTTCTTGCACCGATGACAACACGATTCCGCACATGGCCCGCTGTGGTGCCGTTGGCACTTGCGGCATCTCGGTTTATTCCCTAGGTATCCCTCGTGATTTTGGTAGTTCAGCCCGAGTTTCCTGTGCGGTTCCCGTCGTATAGAGCTAGGGCCCTCACCTTGGTGATCACCCCAAATATACTTGTTACTAATAAGAGCAATTGCATTGGAAGAGCTACGCTTGGGCAACTTGCCCTCTTCCACCGCCTGATCGGTGAGTTAGTGCGCCAAACGAATGACTTGCTGGATTGTAGGAAGGTTGGCCGCAATTACAGACCCTTGGATTTCCGGGACTAAGCCTCTGTGGTATAGCTTGATTCGTCTAGATATGGGTTGTGACATGTAAGGACATAAGGCAGCCAAGTCGTTGGACCTCTTTGTGTATGCCTCAATCTCTGATCCTTCCATCTTCAAACCATAATACTCTATTTCAAGTTTCAGAATGTCGTCCAGGTGGCATAATTCTTCCTTAATCAAATCCTTGAAGTCGCTCCAGAGGGTGGCATTCGCGTCTGCCAACCCAAGCATCTGAATTTGTGCGTTCCACCAAGAATACGCTTTCCCTTGCAACATGACAGTAGCGTACTCTACTCGTTTGCCGGCAAGACTTTCACTTTCTTCAAACGTATATTCGATTCTTCGGATCCAGTGCAGAAGGTCGATTGCCCCTCCAGTGCCGTCGAAAGTGGGAGGTTTACACTCCAAGAACGCCCTGAAGGTGCCCATGTGGGATTGGGTGTGCATGGGTTGACTCCCTGATTGGGTTGCTAAGGCTTCAGCAATCCGTTCGTTAATCAAGGTCGTAAGCTGACCCTGGTTCATGTTGAGACGCCCACTCATGATCTTCACATCGAGGGAAACACAGGTAAGAAAGGTATCGCATCGTGCGTAAGTGTGGGGTGACAGAAGAGAGTAAGCACACAAGGTTCAAATAGCAGTTATCACATTAACTAATGCATACCATGAATAATGTACCGTGTAACTTCAAGTAGGTAATATAAACTTAAACCATATCACCTAGGATGTTGAGTCTTGCATGCGGAGCGAAGCGTCGTTGTGGATCGTTGAGCACTGTACAGGTTATAGTCTGGTTTTATCCAAAAAGCTTTTCCCTTTTTAAAACCAAGTTCACTATAACCAATGGCTCTGATACCAATCTGTCACACCCCCAAAATCCACCATGTGGAGTACCACCGCTTGGAGGCGTGACGTGACCAGGATCGAGCCACCAATCATACTGAACAACGTATTTAAGTAAATAAGCCAACCACAATACGATTGGTGACCAAAAGCTAGTTAACCAAGTTTTAAATTAAACAGCGGAAGAATAAACATAAAGTCCAAAACATAAGTCCATAGTTTATAAGTTAAAGTTCAAAACGCAAGTTTAATAAGTTCATAAGCATTTAAATATTAAGCACGGAACATAACAGTCCGTACACCACAACGACTCCTTCCTCGTGCAAGCTCCAAGGATTTAGCGACCTGTAAGGCATGTAACAACGAGTCAACAACAAAGTTGAGTGAGTTCACGGTTGGTTGTTTAGTTTTAAGTTGTTTCTGAAAACGTGGTTTGTCTTTCGTTGGCGTAATTGCCGTGGGGGGGTTACCCCGTAGTTGAAAGTAAGATTAACCAGTTCATTCTTTATTACCCAAACCATATCCATGATTAGTGGGGGCTTCCCCATGTGAACCACTAGACGGTATGATATCGACTACTAACGAAAGTAAGTTGTGCCCTAAGTCAATGTCTATCAGCATTGACCCTTTGCCTTAGTCCATTAGTACACTCCCGTTCGGACGACACGGTGTGAGGTTTGTTAAACCTAATAGCGCTATTAACTAATGACCCGCTCGCCATCGGCCTCGGCGATTAAGTCGATATAAAATGAGGGACTTATGATAGAGTTTTGTCTAGTAAATTATAAGGTTGTTGTCCTACCCGAGGAGGACGAACGTACGTAGTTCTCCCAAAGAGAATACGCATGATTAATATTGGCATCCTACCCAAGGAGGATGGCCGTACATATCCTACCTAAGTAAGATATGTAGATTCCGTTTTAATTCTTTAACCCATTCCCAAACCACCGGAAATCCCATGCCTTAGAAAGTGTGTGAACCCACCTCGGTTTGCTCGGTTAGATTCTCAAATATAGCTAATAGTCAAAGTCGGTCAATCACGTTCTAGTAGGATTACCACTTAGTTTATTAGTGACTTCAAATAAGCACAAAAATTCCTACACGCATCTAGCACATAACATGCATTACTTTAACGGTTTATGCCCATATAAACTTCCCATCTATTCCCATTCACAAATAAACAAAAGACATTGCACATAACACTTTTATCGACACATAACATGTTAGACATTCACGGATAACATACTTGACATTTAGACACGCAAATTACTACTTATGTCATTTCAACTTAAATATCCAAAATTGGGCTGTTTTCGAGCATTTTAATAGAATAGTTATCTTATTTCAAAAATTCTCAAATTTTTTTACAGAAGGTGCTAAATGATCCAAATATTATTTTGTAAAAATCTCGGGATCTAATTCATCACTAATATTTTATTAAAAATCATTTTCCAGACTGCACTCAGATTTATCTTTTTCTGACTGCAGTCCACGGAATAATTCATTGTAAGTCGGTTTGACGAAATTCCAGTGGGACAATTACTAGACATCAATGTCCACCTACAGTACCAATTTCATGATCTAATCCTACCCAGGTTTCAAGTTATGACTGAAAATATAACACCCATTTATTGCTGTAAAAACTCAGCTTTAGCTGCTGTTACAAATCGGGTCTTTAAAAATAGTAAACGAAGTCCAAAAATTATGATTCCAGTGCCATTAGAACCGCATTTCATAATACATAAATCTAGACTTTAGAAAATACATTTTTCGTTATGTTATGGTCTGGTTACAGCCAACTGAAGTTGGCTGTAAAAACCAACCAGCATTCTGTTTCAGCTTTTAACTTTCTAGTGCATGTTCGATTGATTCCGTTAACATGTTTAGCGATTACAACAACATCAAGCATCAATGTTAACAAGTAACTCAGCAAGAAATCAGCAAGAATCATAACAACATCATTCTAACATCATTCTAACATCATTTCATCACTAGACAAGTTTATGTTCTAGACTTGTTTAAGGTTCTTTAGAGTTTCATGGATTCTCATCATCAAATAACTATTAACCACTTAAATAACATGCAAAATGAACGGATCTAAGTTCTTACCGCTAGTTCGAGACTAGGGAAGTTCGAGAGTGGAAAAGTGGTGGTTAATAGCGAATGAAGGAGGTCTTTGAACTTCCGAAAGCTCCTAGCTCCCTTGTGTGACCTTTTACACCTTTGTATGTATGGAGATTGAATGAAGTTGGTTGAATGATGATGATGGTGATGGGGTTTGGGTTCAGCCGAAATAAGGAAAGGAGGGAGAGAGATGAGAGTTGTGATGGTGATGATAAGAATGAGTGGTTAACCCTTGGTGCCTTTTTATAGACCAAGTTCACCCTTTAACCATTGTGCTACATGTTCTAATATCCACCAACATATTAAGGACTCTTGGATAATATGTTTCAAATGGTGGAACAAGATCTATTATAATATGTAAATAAAATCATGTGTGTGGGCTACCTTGTAGCCGTAGGATGGGGGGGGGGGTATAGGGTTGGGTTTCAACTATGTAGTTTGTGAGCATGGTTGGATTCTAAGTATGTAGTTAGTGTTATAAGTGGGTTATGTAATATATAGTGTGTTAGGGTGTTCGAGGACCCTAACTAGTTTAGAAAGATAGAAATAATGTGTTTGACAATATTTTTGTGTCCCGGGTAAAGTCCGGTTGTTCGGTTGGGTGTTGTTCCGTTAAAGTGCTTAATTAATCCGTAAAGTGTCATACATATATATTTTTGTAACGTTTTTAATTTTCAACACTCAGGAAAGCATAACGGACTATTTAATGACCTTTCTATACACTATTAGTATGTCAACAAGTACATGTAAGTATAACACAGTAATCAGAGAGCAGTTAAGTAATTCCACATAGTCGACGAACACTTTAATTATCAATAATAAATTGTACGGAATACATGGAATTTTGAGGATATGAGTTGTTTTTAATCTATTACTCTATATACTCAAGCTTGTATACTCGCCGGTACATTTTTGTACTGACTCTATTTTAATACATGTTGCAGGTTGATAGGATGCTATGGAAACAGGTGAATGAAGCTAGGGCGATGCTTAGAAACCCACGTAGTTAATTAAACTTTGAACAATATTTGATATTCTATGTAATTTGATACTTGATGTGTTGGTTGTTCGTTTTAGACAATGTTGAATCAATTTAAACTATTATGAAACTTCTAGTGTTATGGAATCTCATGAGCAATCTGAACGCTTAGTGCTCGCACCCCGATGTTTCCGCCATCGGTTGGGGTGTGACAGATTGGTATCAGAGCCATAACTATAGGGAATTAGGATAAGTAGGAATACTTGCCCTAGTCTATAGTTCTAAGAACCCTGACTCTTATTTGTTGTTTAAGACTTATGCATTCTACCGTATCTGTTTCCTAGCAGCACAGTTTCTCTGTTAAACATTACATGCCTTTCCTAAGGCTGATACAATATACACTCGATACTTTGAAAACACTATCAATCAGTGTTTGCATTTTGCACGAGGTTTTCCCTCAAGTCAGGAGTGACATCCAAACCTTGATGGGAAATCTCCATGTTATTCTAGTAGGTCTTGTCTGCGGATAAGTACCAACGCCATTAGGGTACGATGTTGTCAAGTTAGAGGTAAAACTCAGATATTGATAACTAGTCCCACTCTTTGATGTTTTATGTCTCGCCAAGGTCTCGAAATTTCCATTCAATTAAGTACGTGGAATATGACCAAAAGGACGAATATCGTAGGCCTAACATCGATGACGTATTTGTCTAAGTAAGTTAGGACACGTTACCTCAATTCGAAAGGGATTCAAATCACTTTGGTTAGTCACTGTTCCTCTACCCGGAACACTCTATTTTTTATGAGCCTATCTTTTATGCTATCTCGATTTTTATGTGGTTTTAAACTTCATTCTTCGTTTATTCTTGATTCTTCGTCTATTTTCAGACTTTTTACAAGAATCGCACGTATGTCCGCAATCTAAAACGTTAACCCTAATCTCAGGATCAAACTAAATTTATGAAGCTTTATTCAATCTATGTGGGAATCATGATGCTATGTAAATCTATTTGATGAATCTATGTGTCGTTGGGTTTGTGAAATGCTAAAGGTAACATGGAATGGAATACGAGACAAAAGTGACGTGTCTGAAACATGGTGGATACGCCGCTGGTACTTCCTATATAAGTGTTTCCGGCATGTTACCAACTTTCGTACCAAGTGCCATGCGAAACATAGTGTTTGCAGACCGGTAATGAGGATGCTGAAATCTAAGCTATGGAAGCTACTCGTGTAAACTATGAGGAAATCAATGTGTAATCTATGCATGTGTTATTTTGAGTGACAAAATATGAAACGTAGCCTAGCGCCGAAGACGAGGCGGAAGTGGCATGTCCAAAGCGTGGTGGATACGCCGCTGGTACTTCCTATATAAAAGTGTTTCTGGCATGCTACCGAACCTTCGTATGACGCGCTAAGTGAAGTTTATAGTTTTATAGACTCGGGCTGATGTTGTGGAAATCTAATTGGTGAAAGTTTGTGGTGAAGCTTAATGTTGTGGTTAACAAAGCATGACACCGACGACGAGGGAGAGGCGACATGATCGAAGCATGGTGGATACGCCGCTGGTACTTCTTATATATAAGTGCTTCTGTCATGTTACCGAACTTCCGTAGCACGTGCCATGTGGGATTGCGTTGACGTTAACACTAATCTAAGTGAATCTATTGAATCTATGGAATCTATTGAATCTATTGAATATACAGAATCTATTGAATCTATTGAATCTGTGGGAATCTATTGAATCTACTGAAAACTATGTGGATCTATGATGATGAGTGTGTTTTGCGACACGTAAACATGACACCGAGTACGAGGCAGAAACGATGTGTTTGAAGCGTTGTGGATATGCCACTGGTACTTCCTATATATAAACGTTTTTGACATGTTGTCAAACTTCGTACAACGTGCCATGCGAAGGTCGTGGTGTACGATTTATTAAAATCTATCGGGTCAATCTATGTGTGTGTTTTTATGATTGGCAATTGCGACACGTAACACGACGCTGAGTACGGGGTAGAAGCGATGTGCCCGAAGCGTGGTGGATATGCCGCTGGTACTTCCTATATATAAGTGCTTCTAACATGTTGCCAAACTTCGTACAACGTGCCATGCAAAGGTCGTGGGTTTGCGGTATCTATGTGAATCTTGTTGAGTCCTTAGTCTATCGTGCGTGAATCTATATTGTGAGACTTCGTGAATCTAGACTTATGCGATCCTCTTGTTGAATCTTTAGGATGTCTTCTCGAAAGCTATCCGACACTCCCAAGAGATCCAGGGAGAAGTCTCAGAAAAAGATGATGTCTTTCATGGTCGACCAGATCGCTCGAGTCGTGCCAAAGATCGTCTCTGAGATCCAGGGATCAAACACTCCTCCATTCTCTGTGGACTCAAAGGCCGAGAAGCAAAAGCCTACTAAGTCCATGTCACACCCCTATTTTCCATGCGTCAACGGTGGGCCCGGTGGGGGATTAGTGACGTAGTTGATATCATCATAGTCAAACAATATAACATATAAATGCACAGCGGAAGCAAAAGCTAGATTTATTTTAACCAAATAAAATTGTAATATCAAGTATCACAACAGTTGAAATAGATCCACAGGCGGATCAAACAAAGTGGAAACTTTTATTCAACAGACTTCATGCATCCTAAGCTTGCGAGACTTTTATTGATGCTAAGGAGTGGCCAGCCTATTACGCGTAGTACCTGCACTTAGCCTTTTTAGAAAATACGTCAGTTTACACTGGTAAATACAATTTAACTGACTCATTTTGAAAAGGTTTAAAATTGATTTGAATGCCCACGGCACAAAACTTTTTATAACATGGGATAATTATTTGCTTAGAATCTTGTAAAAGAATTACATGTTTGTTATGCGTTCAGTTGTCCGGGTCGTGCCGGGTTAAAGATTAATAGACACACCACTTAGTATAGTTCTGCCGCGAGACTTCTCTTGTACCGACGATTATACTTTATTGATTTTAATGCACTACTGGTGTACGCCTACACCCGTGTGCTAAGGTCGTGGCCATTCTTTGAATGTTGCCAAGTATATCCGGGACATGGTCATTAAACCCCCAAAGGCGTTTAAACAAACAAAACAACATTTTCAAATGGGTCATTTTGACAACACTTAACCACCGACTGATTAAGGTCAATTACCCGACCAAGCGGTATTTTATATACCGTACCCCAAGCCCGTATAAGGGAAAATAAGTTAAATGTATTTACCTGAGCTAAATATAAATTTAATCCCAGCCGTATCAAATCAGCAAGTACAGATAGCTTTTACTGGGCTCCTATATCTGGAATGAAGGTTTTAATAACCTATTAGAATCCTAACGGGTCTTTTAATTTAGCCTAAGCTTAGACCGGTTAGTTTTAAATGAAGATTACGGTTTAAACGCACGATAAGGAGAAGACCATTTTAGAATGTGGTTTTGACCCGACAAGCTTGCATGCTTGTTTAATATGGGTAGCTTGATCACATTCTGGATTTTGAGACAGAAATGATATGGTTTAACCCGTTTCGGCTAAAATGGGTAAACTAGTTACATAAGCCGATCCGAACGCGTAAAGTGCGTAACGAGTAACCATAAGAGTCATATACAAGTTTCCTAAGTTAATATGCCTTAAACATGTTGTGATATCAGTAAGATACCTTCCATTATGCCCCAAATGGTTTTAAACCCAAACTATGCCTCATAAGGGCATTTTGGTCATTTTAAAGGGTGTAAAAGAGTTTAAATAATAACCTGGGTTACAGATCTGATTCATTCAGTAAATATACTTAATTTAATAAGTTATAACAGTAGGGTATCATATATATGTGAAATTTATTACTTATAACCATACTATGCTTTGTAGGGGCATTTTGGTAATTTCACATAGGCCTAAAAGGTCAAAACTGGAATCCTGAGTTTAAAATATTCACCTACTGTTAAAATATAAAATTTTACTGAATACATCAGTAGGTTTCAACCCCATATGCTTAAAAAGGTTCTAGTACATACTTATGCGTTAAAAACGCTTAAAAGGCGATTTGGAGCCATTTCCGGGTTTGGTATAGAAAGCTGATATTTTTAAAATTCCAGAAGGCTCAAATTACTTTATTTAACATATTAGCTCAGTAGAAAAAGGTTTGGGGCCAATAGGATTTATAAAACTCATTTTATAGCCCAAAAGGGCAAAACCGGCATAAGCTGAATTAAGCTTAGAACACTAAGTTATGCTCAGCCTAAAATTAAATAAAAATTTCGAAAAATCCCAAAATATTATTTTATAACAGTCGGTACAAAGTTTTGTATAAAAATTTGGGTTTAGATAGGCTATATGCAATTTACGCCATTTAATCACTAAAGAAGCTTCTAATTACGCTAATGAGCATAACTCTTAATCTATACCTCAAACTGATCTCAAATTTTAGGTGCAAGCTTATAAATCAGTAGCTAAGGTGTCTACCCTTTTATATTTTCAAAAATCATATTTTAAGGTCATTTGGGCATAATGGTCAACATATAAGCATTTAACGAAAACATGCATGTGAATCGGATATCTAATGAACCAAGTTGTATAATCACAGAGGGTTATACTAACATGTAAATAGGTCCAAAAGAAGCTCTAAGGCAATCCTAAACTTGGCTTCAACGGGTCAGAACTGAAAGTCAAAGAAGAGGTCAAACTATGCGACTTTCGGTTCCGAACCGAGCCTAAACTGAAAATTGTCGAGTTGAACATGTTGAGACATGTTCTTACATTAATTACCAAGTTATATAAATGATCAAACAGGTTGCATGTACCCGACATTGCTAATTATGCATTAATTCAAAAATAAGCATTCTGTTGACTTTTTAAGGTAAGCTTTGACTCGACAATCAACATAGTTAGAGTGGGAATCTGAAAATACACTTTTAATTGTTTGTTACCCACCTAATTACCTACTTATAAGTACTTTTAATTCGAGATTTGACTGAGCAATTATTGTTTAATCTTGGAGTCAAACCTTAATTACGACGGTTTGACTTTTAGCTAATTAACTAAGCTAAACTTAATTAAGAATGATTAGGATTACTTACAATGGTCCTAAGTATGATTAAGGACTTAAAAGAAACTTGATTGCTGTCCAGAGAAGCTCCAAAGATGCTTGAATAAATTTGTAAATGAGCAAGTCCCAAGTTCACAACTTCAAGCTCTTATATAGTGCACCCAATGTCACAAGATCTTGCCAAATAACTCTACAATTGTTGTGAGATGATCCCAGGTGCCCCTATGTGGCTATATACTGCCTACCAAGCCCCTGAATTCAAATACCACACTAATAAGGCGGTGTAACCTGAAGGACAGGCGGTTGTCCAAAACTTGCTTCCAGCGACAGCCTTACGGACCGTAAGCAGAATGCCTTGCGGTCCGTATCCACCCCTTGCGGACCGTAAGCTTATACGGATATGGTCCGTAACCGACCCTGATCTGATGCGCCCAGATATTCTCCTTGCGGACCGTAAGCTTAAAGCCATACGGTCCGTAACCGATGGCCAGAAGCCAAATATCTTGCAAACTTCCAAAATTTGACCATGCAAAAGTGTAGTGTCAAATTCTTAGGCTTTTACTGCTGCAAGGGACCATATGGGCAGGCTTTTGCATGCCTTGCATGAACATTCTCACTTTGGATCCTTATGGCAAGGTTTGAAATGACGGAATTCTCAAGAATTCATCTTGGATTCTCATAAAGGATGGACATGATTTAAATTTCAAGTGTAACTTTTTTAATCAAAAATTTATCTACCGAAGGTTGTAGTAACAATTCAAAGAATTCAATTCTTCCATACAAAAATGGAAATTTTATTTGTTTAGAAACAACCGGCTAAATATATATCAGATGTTTATCAAGACGACTCGAGGATCTTGGGATTTATAACTTGGGTCGATCAGAGGTATTTTAATAACATGTCGCCCCTTATAAATCCTACCATACATCTTTATTTGATCCGGGTTGCTGACATGTTTGTCTCACATGACACGTGTCTTTATTTTATTGGACATGAATTTTCGAGGTGTTACATCCTCACCCCCTTAAAAGAAATCTCGTCCTCGAGATTTACGGAAACAATCGAGGGTATTTCTCTTTCATTGTGGACTCTAATTCCCATGTATATTCAGGACCTCTACGGGCGTCCCATTTCACCTTGACAATTGGCACAAGCTTCCTTCGAAGCCTCTTTACCTGTCGATCCTCAATCGACACAGGTTTTTCCACAAATTTCAAGCTCTCATCTATGTGCACATCTGTATGTGGTATGACTAGCGATTCATCAGCTAGACATTTCTTCAGATTGCAGACGTGGAATACATTGTGAATACCACTGAGCTCTTCCTGTAAGTTTAACTTATAAGCCACTGACCCTACACATTCGATGATCTCGAATGGTCCTATATACCTTGGGCTTAACTTACCTTTCTTGCCAAAACGCATCACCCCTTTCCAAGGTGATACTTTGAGCAAAACTTTATCACCAACCTCAAACTTGAGGGGTTTTCGCCTTTTATTAGCATTGCTCTTCTGCCTATCCCGGGCAGCTTTTAGGCGGTCACGGATCTGGAAAATCTTGTCCGTTGTCTCAAAGACTATATCAGGACCTGATAATTGAGTGTCTCCTACTTCTGCCCAACAGATGGGCGTTCTGCACTTCCTACCATATAATGCCTCAAAAGGCGCTGCCTGAATGCTGGTATGATAGCTATTATTATAGGAGAACTCGACCAATGGCAGATGCTTATCCCAACTACCACTTAAATCAATTACACATGCATGAAGCATGTCTTCTAAAGTTTGAATGGTACACTCACTCTGCCCATCCGTCCGAGGATGGTAAGCCGTACTGAAGTTTAAGCGCGTGCCCAAAGACTGTTGGAAACTTTTCCAAAAATGTGATGTGTATCTAGTATCCCTATCAGAGATAATAGCTACTGGTACGCCATGTAAAGATACAATCTTATCCACGTACAGTTGGGCTAACATGTCGGAGCTATAAGTCTCCTTAATGGGTAGGAAATGTGCTGACTTAGTCAGTCTATCAACTATAACCCATATAGTATCATTTCCTTTTTTCGTCTTTGGCAATTTGGTGATGAAATCCATCGTCACCATTTCCCATTTCCAAGTGGGAATTTCAGGCTGTTGCAGCAATCCTGACGGCTTCTGATGTTCAGCCTTGACTTGAGCACACGTCAAGCATTTAGCTACATAAGCAGCTATAGACTTCTTCAAGCCTATCCACTAATAGTTGGCCTTTAAATCCTGGTACATCTTATCAGCTCCAGGATGAACGGAATATTTGGAACTGTGGGCTTCCTGAAGGATGACATCCCGAAGTCCCCCATAAACAGGAACCCATATTCTTCCATTTAATCTTAGGATTCCGTCCTTGCCATAGGATAACTGTTCTTCAGTCACTCCTAGCTTTTCATCAGGATAGTTAGCTTCCAACACAGCCTCCTTCTGTGCAGCTAACAATCTTTCATTCAAACTTTCTTGATCTCAATGCTCTTGGCATTGATTCTTATCGGCTTTACTCTTTCTTTTCTACTCAAGGCATCTGCGACTACGTTGGCCTTGCCTGGATGATATCTTATCTCACAATCATAATCATTGAAAGTTTCCATCCAGCGTCGCTGCCTCATGTTCAAATCCTTCTGATTGAACAGATGCTGACGGCTTTTGTGGTCAGAATAGATCACACACTTGGTTCCATACAAATAATGCCTCCACAGTTTTAATGCGAATACCACGGCACCCAGTTCCAAATCATGGGTGGTGTAGTTCTTCTCGTGCACTTTCAATTGGCGTGAAGCATAGGCAATGACTTTGCCTTTCTGCATTAAGACACAAACCATCCCGGTGTGTGATGCATCACAATAAACTACAAACTCATCGATCCCATCAGGCAATGTCAGCACGGGAGCATTGCTCAACTTCTGCTTCAAAATATCGAAGGATTCTTGCTGCTTAGGCCCCCAATCGAACTTGCTATTCTTGCGAGTGAGAAGAGTCAGGGTGCTGCAATTCTTGAGAAGTTCTCGATAAAGCGTCTGTAGTAACCTGCCAATCCTAAGAAACTGCGAATCTCCGTAGGCGTCTTCGGCTCTTGCCAGTTCATGATAGCTTCAATCTTAGCAGGATCTACTTGGATACCATGCTCACTAACAATATGTCCAAGGAACTGGACTTCACGAAGCCAGAACTCACACTTAGAAAATATGGCATAGAGCTTTTCTTGATGGAGCAGTTTTAGAATGCAACGGAGATGCTTCTCGTGGTCAGCTTGGTTCTTCGAGTAGATGAGAATGTCGTCGATGAAGACGATGACAAATTTATCCTGATAAGGCTTGCAGATGCGATTCATGAGATCCATGAATGCGGCAGGTGCGTTAGTGAGCCCAAAAGGCATCACTAGGAACTCGTAATGACCATAACGAGTCCTAAACGCAGTTTTGTGTACATCTTCATCCTTGACCTTCAATTGATGATAGCCTGACCTTAGATCAATCTTGGAAAAGTAGCTCGCTCCTTGTAGCTGATCGAATAGATCGTCGATCCTGGGCAAAGGATACCTATTCTTGATAGTGACCTTATTAAGCTCACGGTAATCGATGCATAAACGCATCGAATCATCTTTCTTCTTGACGAACAAGATTGGTGCTCCCCATGGAGATGAACTGGGTCTAATAAAACCTTTGGCTAGCAAATCATCTAGCTGCATCCTCAATTCCTTCATCTCTGTTGGTGCTAATCTATAAGGCGCTCTTGCAACAGGTGCAGCTCCGGGGATGATATCAATCCTGAATTCCACTTGCCTATCTGGTGGCAAACCGGGTAGTTCCTCCGGGAAAACTTCAGGGTATTCAGAAATTATGGGAATATCTTCGATCGTGTGCTTCTTCTCGTCAATGGTTACCTGTGCCATATAAATGACAAAACCCTTTTTCAGACATCTGGATGCCTTGAGCATAGCCACTTGCTCAGGCAATCCATGTTGAGTATCTCCCTGAATGGTGAGTGGCTCACCAGATGGAGTCTTGATTACTACTTGCTTCTTGTTGCACACAATCTGGGCTTGATTATGCGATAACCAATCCATACCTATCACTATATCAAAGCCTGCTAGCTTAAAAGGTAATAAGGACAAAGGAAAAGAGTGGTTCCTAATGGATATGACACATCCATCTAATACAGTCGAAACAGTTTCTATGGTTCCATCAGCTAATTCAACTTCATATTTCATACTTAAAGTTTTGACAGGCAGTTTCAGCAACTCACAAAACTTATTATCTACAAAGGATTTATCTGCTCCAGAATCAAAAAGTATCCTTGCATAGATATCATTTACGAGGAAGATACCTGTTATCACGTTGTCGTTCTGAATAGCTTCCTGAGCATTCATATGGAAGACCCTAGCATTGGTCTTCTTTCCCTCCTCAGCCTTCTTTGCAAGCTTTGGGCAGTTAGTCCTAAGATGCCCCTTTTCATTACAGTTATAGCACGTAGCATCCTTGATTTTCTTATAATCCAATGCCTTGTGGTCTAATGACTTGCAAATCCCACACGCTTTCGGCTGGGACTGGGACTTCGACTCATACCTGCACCTCCCAAAATGGTGCTTCTTGCAAACCTTACATTTGGGTTTATCACCCGTCTGTTGATCACCTTTCTTGGATCCCAATCCTTTCTTGTGGTCGTTATTTCCCTTGTGCTTCTTATCTGATCGTCGTGAACCGTCATCTTCGCGTTTCCTTTTCTCGGCATCCGCATTTCTTAGCGATCTCTGTCTAACTGCGTCTAGTGTGAGGGACAGAGATATGTCAGCTGTTGATCTGAATGTAGTGGGCCGAGAGGCCTTGACACTTGCTTTTATTTCTGGGGCCAGACCCCCAATAAAACGGGCTATCCTCTTAGGTTCAGGTGTCACAAGGTAAGGAACTAACCTTGACATAGTATTGAAGCTTGTGAGATAAGCCTGGCAATCCAGGTTCTTCATAACCAGAGATAGAAAATCAGACTCTATCTTTTCAACCTCATGCTGAGGGCAGTAGTTTTCCTTGATGAGGGTAACAAATTGTTCCCAAGACATGTTGTACAAATGTACCTTTCCGGTGGCTTGAATCAACGATCTCCACCATGCTAGGGCTTCACCCTTGAAAGACTGTGACACAAACTTCACAATATCTCTTTCAGCACAACCACTTATGTCTACCACCGTGTCCATCTCATCCAACCAAGTCATGCAATCCACCGCCCCTTTCTCCCCAGTAAAATCTCGGGGTTTACATGAAACAAAGTACTTGTATGTGCAACCTTTGGCACGGGGCTTATCATCAAATACAACCCTTTTGGATGGAATGTTGTTTTCGTTT
Organism: Helianthus annuus; assembly: GCF_002127325.2. Classification (NCBI taxonomy): domain Eukaryota; kingdom Viridiplantae; phylum Streptophyta; class Magnoliopsida; order Asterales; family Asteraceae; genus Helianthus; species Helianthus annuus. Next base: position 139,507,882 of record NC_035440.2, read on the forward strand.
GAGGAATGTCGGTCATCATCTTTCTTTGGTTCCTCTTTCTTAGGCTTAGGTTGGACAGAGGGTGGCTTGCTATGAGCTTCTGAATGTGTCTTGGGTTTAGAATGCGGTGTAGACAGGGTTCTACTTCGAGTCTCAATATATTCACTATACTGGCGTTCCATAGCCTTTGCAACAGCATTGTCTTGCAGTTCTGCGCTAGTAACCTGTATTTTAGCATTCTCGTGGTTTTCCACCGGACGACTATTCACTTCATCCGACCCAGCATGTAGCTTCAATTGCTACATATAGAAAATAATGGGCAAGGTTTTATTTTAGAAGCTTTTACAAAATTTTGTAATTTATTAACCATGGTTTTAATAGCCATTTCTGGTTAATTTGTTAATCATTTATTTATTCAGGACCTTTATTATAATCCTATATCACATTTTAATATTAGCATAAAAGTCTAGTCCCAAGGACGGTTTTTTTTTAATTTATAACCAGGATTTTCACAGAATCGAGGTATTTGAGTCTGAATCGCGGTTCAAAACCCCTTTTAGACAGTGAGTTGCAGACTTCTACTGTCTCTTAGTCCCAGAAGACGTTAATTATTACCCGTAGGTACTTCATCCTTAAGGGATGGTCATAAAATTACAGGGAAATTAAATTAACCCATTTTAAAGATGGCCTGTGTGATTTTTACTACATCACAATTTGCCCAGCATGTTAACATACTTACAGATTTTAACAAAATTTGGAATCCTTTGGACAGGTTCTACCATCTTGGCCATGTCTACAATGACATGTGGCTAGGTTTTACCCCTAAGATTCTCTTTTAATATTAAACAAAGAACAATCCTAAGTTGAGATGTTAATTATAGATCTGAATCTAATTATGGAGATACCATCTTGGCCTTGTCTTAAAATGACACATGGCTAGGTCTTGTCCTTTTTTGATTTTGCCATTTTAATATAATGGTAGATCCTTTAATAAGAATGCTATTTTCATTTATTTTATGTTTCAAGATTATGCATATAATAATTAATAAGCAAAAATGAAAATTTTAAATTAAACATCTCATTAAGATTCAAACAGTACATTTTGCCCTAAATGGGACTTCTACAAAAATAACATGCCCACGCAGGGGCAAAAACAAACAAACCCACGCAGGGGTCAACTAAAAGACATGCCCACGCAGGGGCAGAATACTAAAAGACAAGCCCACGCAGGGGCTGAGTACAGAAGCAAAAAGTCCGCGCAGGGACTTGATTATAACTCAATAAAATAAACAACAAAGGTCTTTAATGACCCCTTCTTTTGGACTTCCCCTTGAGTAGGTCTGACAGACCCTTGAAGAAGCCTTTCCGCTCCCTGCAGTCTTCTCAAACTTCTTGCTCAACTTGGTTCAACCTATCGAGAATCTCTTGTTGGCGCTCCGGCGGAATTAGCTGCGGCTGCGGCGGCTGGTAAAGAGGTTGAGGAGGTGGCGGACGCTGGTACCCATAAGTTGGGTAACCAGTGGTCCAAAGACCACCATAGGATCCCTCTGGGTGACGAGCATTGTAGTCCCATGCCTCCTGGTATGGGTCCACATTGGCATAGTTGTAGCTGTTGTGGCCCGGTAGCTCGAACGGGTTATATGCCGCTGAACCGGCATAAGCAGGGATTGGGTTATCAAAACCCAATGGTGGCACCACAGGTGCAGAGTTCGCCTCCGTGACGGGGTCTGATGGTCCCTCCATCTGCGGGTCTTCTTCCTCCTGGAGTGGTGGATAATGACTGCCACTCAAGGGCTGAGGAATGCTAATGCGGACTCCTCCTCGCACGGACATCCGTGCGTTTGACCTTCTCCGCCTCGGTGGTTCCGGAAGCGGTTACTCCACTGGTGGTGGTGGTGGCGGAGTGACTGCCACAAATCGGGAATCCTCGGAAGGATCATGCTGCTGTTGTTGTTGCTGCTGCTGCTGGTACAGAGACGAGTGTTCGGATGGGGTAAAATACCAGTCCCACTGGTTGAACCTCGCCTGGTAGCTATCAGGACCACGGTAAGGTGATCCATGAAAAGATGACCCATCGGAGATTTCGATGGGGTGGTTTGGGGTCCCGGTTGTAGGCTCCATGGGATCCGTATCTTCATCCATGTCATTTTCACCCGAGAAGTGATCCTCGGGTCCTAGTGGGTTAAAACCCACGGGTTCTTGAATAAAATTAGCCGGGTTGAACCGGCTCTGGAAAGCAGGGGTAGGGTCACCAAAAGAATGGTGCGAGTTTGACCGCTGCAACGGTATGAAGGAAAGCGGAGGGTTGTCGGGCTCGTTTTCGGATTGCGGCCCGAAAGAATGCAAATAGGACAGTGAGGAACTTAAGGAGACTGATCGCCTCCCGGGTTTAACGTAAACCCTCCACGGCTCCTGGGGGCTAGTGCTCATTGTGATAGATGGGGTACGCTGGTGCGAAGGCCCGACTTCATGGTCATGGCCCGTAACTGGGCCCTTGCCTCTTCCTCTCAAAAACCTTGGCGGCATTCTTAACCTGCAAACATGATTAAGATAACAACAACAAATATATAATAAAATAAAGACCAAATAAAACAAAACAAAACAGAGTTTGTCCTATGTTCTTTGTCTAGAATCGGAACTTGAGGAATGTGCATTTATTTAACTAAGATTAAACACAAAAGGCTAGTGTTTAATTCACTCAGCGTTGGCTCTGATACCAACCTGTCACACCCCTATTTTCCACGTGTCACCGGTGGGACCGGTGGGGGATTAGTGACGTAGTTGATATCGTCATAGTCAAACAATACAAAATATAAATGCACAGCGGAAGCAAAAGATAGATTTATTTCAACCAAATAAAATTGTAATATCAAGTATCACAACAGTTGAAATAGATCCACAGGCGGATCAAACAAAGAGGAAACTTTTATTCAACAGACTTCATGCATCCTAAGCTTGCGAGACTTTTATTGATGCTAAGGAGTGGCCGGCCTATTACGCGTAGTACCTGCACTTAGCCTTTTTTTGAAAACACGTCAGTTTACACTAGTAAATACAATTTAACTGACTCATTTTGAAAAGGTTTAAAATTGATTTGAATGCCGCGGCACAAAACTTTTTATAACTTGGGATAATTATTTGCTTATAATCTTGTAAAAGAATTACATGTTTGTTATGCATTCAGTTGTCCGGGTCGTGCCGGGTTAAAGATTAATAGACACACCACTTAGTATAGTTTTGCCGTGAGACTTCTCTCGTACCGACGATTATACTTTATTGATTTAATGCACTATGGGTGTACGCCTACACCCGTGTGCTAAGGTCGTGGCCATTCTTTGAATGATGCCAAGGATATCCGAGACATGGTCATTAAACCCCCAAAGGCGTTTAAACAAACAAAACAACATTTTCAAATGGGTCACTTTGATAACACTTAACCACCGACTGATTAAGGTCAATTACCCGACCAAGCGGTATTTTATATACCGTACCCCAAGCCCGTATAAGGGAAAATAAGTTAAATGTATTTACCTGAGCTAAATATAAATTTAATCCCAGCCGTATCAAATCAGCAAGTACAGATAGCTTTTACTGGGCTCCTATATCTGGAATGAAGGTTTTAATAACCTATTAGAATCCTAACGGGTCTTTTAATTTAGCCTAAGCTTAGACCGGTTAGTTTTAAATGAAGATTACGGTTTAAACGCACGATAAGGCGAAGACCGTTTTAGAATGTGGTTTTGACCCGACAAGCTTGCATGCTTGTTTAATATGGGTAGCTTGATCACATTCTGGATTTTGAGAGAGAAATGATATGGTTTAACCCGTTTCGGCTAAAATGGGTAAACTAGTTACATAAGCCGATCCGAACGCGTAAAGTACGTAACGAGTAACCACAAGAGTCATATACAAGTTTCCTAAGTTAATATGCCTTAAACATGTTGTGATATCAGTAAGATACCTTCCATTATGCCCCAAATGGTTTTAAACCCAAACTATGCCTCATAAGGGCATTTTGGTCATTTTAAAGGGTGTAAAAGAGTTTAAGTAATAACCTGGGTTACAGGTCTGATTAAATCAGTATATATACTTAATTTAATAAGTTATAACAGTAGGGTATCATATATATGTGAAATTTATTACTTATAACCATACTATGCTTTGTAAGGGCATTTTGGTAATTTCACATAGGCCTAAAAGGTCAAAACTGGAATTCTGAGTTTAAAATATTCACCTACTGTTAAAATATAAAATTTTACTGAATACATTAGTAGGTTTCAACCCCATATGCTTAAAAAGGTTCTAGTACATACTTATGCGTTAAAAATGCTTAAAAAGGCGATTTGGAGCCATTTTCGGGTTTGGTATAGAAAGCTGATATTTTTAAAATTCCAGAAGGCTCAAAATACTTTATTTAACATATTAGATTAGTAGAAAAAGGTTTGGGGTCAATAGGATTTATAAAACTCATTTTATAGCCCAAAAGGGCAAAACTGGCATTAGCCGAATTAAGCTTAGAACACTAAGTTATGCTCAGCCTAAAATTAAATAAAAATTTCTAAAAATCCCAAAATGTTATTTTATAACAGTAGGTACAAAGTTTTATATAAAAATTTGGGTTTAGATAGGCTATATGCAATTTACGCCATTTAATCACTAAAGAAGCTTCTAATTACGCTAATGAGCATAACTCTTAATCTATACCTCAAACTGATCTCAAATTTTAGGTGCAAGCTTATAAATCAGTAGCTAAGGTGTCTACCCTTTTATATTTTCAAAAATCATATTTTAAGGTCATTTGGGCATATCAACATATAAGCATTTAACGGAAACATGCATGTGAATCAGATATCTAATGAACCAAGTTGTATAATCACAGAGGGTTATACTAACATGTAAATAGGTCCAAAAGAAGCTCTAAGGCAATCCTAAACTTTGCTTAAACGGGTCAGAACTGAAAGTCAAAGCAGAGGTCAAACTATGCGACTTTCGGTTCCAAACCGAGCCTAAACTGAAAATTGTCGAGTTGAACATGTTGAGACATGTTCTTACATTAATTACCAAGTTATATAAATGATCAAACAGGTTGCATGTACCCTACATTGCTAATTATGCATTAATTCAAAAATAAGCATTCTGTTGACTTTTTAAGGTAAGCTTTGACTCGACAATCAACATAGTTAGAGTGGGAATCTGAAAATACCCTTTTAATTGTTTGTTACCCACCTAATTACCTACTTATAAGTACTTTTAATTCGAGATTTGACTGAGCAATTATTGTTTAATCTTGGAGTCAAACCTTAATTACGACGGTTTGACTTTTAGCTAATTAACTAAGCTAAACTTAATTAAGAATGATTAGGATTACTTACAATGGTCCTAAGTATGATTAAGGACTTAAAAGAAACTTGATTGCTGTCCAGAGAAGCTCCAAAGATGCTTGAATAAATTTGTAAATGAGCAAGTCCCAAGTTCACAACTTCAAGCTCTTATATAGTGCACCCAATGTCACAAGATCTTGCCAAATAACTCTACAATTGTTGTGAGATGATCCCAGGTGCCCCTATGTGGCTATATACTGCCTACCAAGCCCCTGAATTCAAATACCACACTAATAAGGCGGTGTAACCTGAAGGACAGGCGGTTGTCCAAAACTTGCTTCCAGCGACAGCCTTACGGACCGTAAGCAGAATGCCTTGCGGTCCGTATCCACCCCTTGCGGACCGTAAGCTTATACGGATATGGTCCGTAACCGACCCTGATCTGATGCGCCCAGATATTCTCCTTGCGGACCGTAAGCTTAAAGCCATACGGTCCGTAACCGATGGCCAGAAGCCAAATATCTTGCAAACTTCCAAAATTTGACCATGCAAAAGTGTAGTGTCAAATTCTTAGGCTTTTACTGCTGTAGGGGACCATATGGGCAGGCTTTTGCATGCCTCGCATGAACATTCTCACTTTGGATCCTTATGGCAAGGTTTGAAATGACGGAATTCTCAAGAATTCATCTTGGATTCTCATAAAGGATGGACATGATTTAAATTTCAAGTGTAACTTTTTTAATCAAAAATTTATCTACCGAAGGTTGTAGTAACAATTCAAAGAATTCAATTCTTCCATACAAAAATGGAAATTTTATTTATTTAGAAACAACCGGCTAAATATATATCAGATGTTTATCAAGAGGACTCGAGGATCTTGGGATTTATAACTTGGGTCGATCAGAGGTATTTTAATAACATGTCGCCCCTTATAAATCTTACCATACATCTTTATTTGATCCGGGTTCCTGACACGTTTGTCTCACATGACACGTGTCTTTATTTTATTGGACATGAATTTTCGAGGTGTTACAGTTCAACTACATGCATTTCATCTCTTGCAACCCTAAGCCTTTCACGGGTAGTGATGGGGTGACTGCTATGCTCGAGTGGTTCGACAGCATCGAGGTTATCTTCATTAACAGCGAGTGCCCAGATCATCTAAAGACTAGGAGTGTGACTGAAATGTTTCAAGGTAGAGCGTTGGAGTGGTGGTCGAATAAGAGAAACATCCGTTCTAATGAAGAAGCCTATGCTCTTCCATGGGCTGAGTTGCGAGAGCTAATGATGCTTGAGTTCTGCCCTCCCCATGAACAACTGAAGCTTGAAGAAGAGTTTTGGCACTTGAAGCAGATTGGTGACGATAATCTGGCTTATACTACCTGTCTCAAACAGCTTAGTTTGATCGTTCCTCACTTGGTTTCTACTCCCAAGCGGATGATAACCAAGTACATCAATGGTCTACCTCCTGCTATGCGTGATTCTATTGAAGCAGCTCAGCTAGAAACTATTGAGGAAGTCTACCGTCTTGCAGCTAGTCTCAACAACAACCATGTGCGTGATAAGCAATTTGCTAACTCTACCTCTTCCAAGTCTGCACATCAAGTTACTCAGCAGCCAAGTGGCAGCAAGAACAAGAGGCGAAAGTCTCAGGGTTCAGGATGCAATGCAATTGTTTCTACTGTTCAAAACCCTGTTGCTAAACCTACTCCAGCTGCTACTGCTCCAATCACTGTTGTTCCCGAAGTCAAGAAGCAGTACACTGGGTCTCACCCAAAGTGTGCGACCTGCAACTTTTATCACCCTGCCAATTCTGCATGTCGTCTGTGCACCAACTGTAACCGCTATGGTCACACGAATCCTTATTGCTGTCAAACTAACCCGGGCAGCAAGCTCAACAAGCCCCAGCTCAGGCAGCTTTACCAGCACCTCCAGCTCCTCTACAGAATCCAAAGCCAATCAATGCTGTTCGTGCATGCTACAAGTGTGGGGATACTACTCACCACCGTAACCAGTGTCCTCAGCTGAACCAGGACCAGCAGCCAGCCGCTCATGGACGAGCGTTCAATCTTAATGCTAATCAGGCTCATAATGACAATGATGTTTTCAATGGTACGTTTCTCGTGAATAAACTTTATGCTCTGATTCTATTTGATACTGGTGCCGATAGAAGTTTTGTGTCCGTAGAATTTCAGTCTTTGATAAACTGTACACGCTCCAAGTTACCTGAGTCGTTCTCTGTTGAGGTCGCCAATGGTAAGTCGATTATTGTTGATTCTATCTTGCGTGATTGTTCCCTGACTCTTAACGTCTTTTCTATTGATCTAATACCCATGCAATTGGGTTGTTTTGATGTCACTATCGGTATGGATTGGTTGCATAAGAATCATGCCGAGATTGCTTGTCATGAGAAGTTTGTTCGTTTACCTCTTCCGACCGGTGATATTTTGCACGTCTATGGAGACTGACCTTCGAAATGACTGAGGCTGATGTCATGCACACAAGCGAATAGATGCTTACGTAAATAGAACTTTGCCTTCTTGGCCCACATAGTGGAACAAAAGGGTAAAGGGAAGAACATAAGTGATGTTCCAGTAGTGTGTGATTTCCCTGACGTCTTTCCCGAAGATCTACCTGGTCTTCCTCCTCCTAGATCCGTTGACTTTCGTATTGATCTCGTACCTGGTGCGACTCCTGTCGCCAAGGCTCCATACCGACTTGCACCTTCCGAGATGCAAGAATTGTCCAGTCAACTTCAAGAATTGCTCGATAAGGGATTCGTCCATCCGAGTACCTCTCCATGGCGTGCTCTCGTGTTGTTCGTCAAGAAGAAAGATGGTTCGTTTTGTATGTGTATCGACTACCGTGAACTTAATAAGCTTACCGTTAAGAATCGTTATCCTCTACCTCGTATTGATGATCTATTTGACCAACTACAAGGCGCGTCCTGTTTCTCAAAAATTGACCTTCGTTCTGGTTCTCATCAGCTTCGTGTGCTCGAGGATGATGTACCCAAAACCGCATTTCATACTCGTTATGGACACTACGAGTCCGTGGTCATGCCTTTTGGACTGACTAACGCACCCGCTGTGTTCATGGACCTTATGAATCGTGTGTGTAAACCCTATTTGGATCGTTTTGTGATAGTCTTTATTGATGATATCCTCATTTATTCTAAGTCTAAAGCTGATCATGCTCGTCACTTACGCTTGATGCTTGAACTCTTACGTGGTGAACGTCTGTATGCTAAATTTTATAAGTGTGAGTTTTGGATCGATGAAGTACAATTTCTTGGTCATGTCGTTAGTTAGCAAGGTATTCATGTTGACCCGTCCAAAATCGAAGCTGTGAAGAATTGGAGTAGCCTAAATCTGCATCTGAGATTCGTTCTTTTCTAGAATTGGCTGGTTATTACTGCCGATTCATCTCGGACTTTTCTAAGATTGTTGTACCTCTCACTTCGTTGACCCAAAAAGAGAAACCTTTTGCTTGGGGTCCCGAGCAAGAGGAATCTTTTCAGACTCTTAAGACCCTTCTGTGTAATGCTCCTGTACTTACTCTACCCGATGGGAATGATGACTTCGTGGTATATTGTGATGCCTCGAACCGTGGACTGGGCTGTGTGCTCATGCAGCGGGACAAGGTTATTGCTTATGCCTCTCATCAACTCAAGGTACATTAGAATAACTATACTACTCACGATCTGGAGCTTGGTGCAGTTGTATTTGCGTTAAAGATCTGGCGACACTGCCTGTATGGTACGAAATGTGTGGTCTTCACCGACCATAAGAGCCTCCAACATATCTTTGACCAAAAGGAACTGAACATGTGACAGAGGCGTTGGGTAGAACTACTTAACGACTACGACTGCGAAATTCGCTATCATCCTGGCAAGGCGAATGTAGTGGCCGACGCTCTTAGTCGCAAAACTCATTTTAAAGCTATTCGTGTCTCTAGTGATTTGCATGCTTGTATTCGTGAAGCTCAGTACTCGTCAGTTAATGAAGAAAGTATATCTGTTGAAGTTCTTGGCGCTAACGTTAATCAGCTCGAAAATAAATCTGATGGGCTTCCGTACTATCTCAATCGCATCTGGGTGCCAGATCGGGATAATCTCCGTGAGCTCATTATGAATGAGAATCATAAATCTCATTATTCTATTCATCCAGGAGCCGATAAGATGTACCAGGATCTGCGTACGACTTATTGGTGGCCTGGCATGAAGAAGGACATTGTTGTATACGTTTCTAAGGGCCTTACTTGCTCGAAGGTTAAGGCCGAACATCAGCGTCCTTCTAGACTCTTAGAGCAACCTGAAATCCCTGTTTGGAAATGGGATAGCATTGCTATGGATTTTATTACTAAACTACCCCGTACGCCTTTTGGTCATGATAGTATCTGGGTGATTGTCGATCGTTTGACCAAATCGGCCCACTTTCTTCCTATTCATGAAGACTATAAACTGGAGAAACTTGCTAGAATCTATATCGACGAGATTATATGCCGTCATGGCATACCTCTCGACATAATCTCGGACCGTGATGGTCGTTTTACTTCACGTCTTTGGCAAACGTTTCAGTCCGCTATGGGTTCGCACTTGAATCTTAGCACGGCCTTTCATCCTCAGACGGATGGACAGACCGAGCATACTATTCAAACCCTAGAGGACATGCTCCGTTCTTGTGTCATCGACTTTGGTGGTAACTGGAATGTACATTTACCATTGATTGAGTTCTCGTACAACAACAACTATCATTCCAGTATTCAGATGGCTCCTTTCGAAGCTTTGTATGGTTGCAAGTGCCGATCTCCTCTCAGCTGACATGAGATTGGTGACAAGCAGTTTACTGGCCCTGAAATCATTCAAGAGACAACGGATAAGATTCTTTAGATCCGTAATAACCTGATCAAGGCTAGGAGCAGACAAAAGAGCTATGCTGATGTTAGGCGTAAGCCTCTGGAATTTGATGTTGGTGACCGAGTTCTTCTCAAGGTAGCTCCCTAGAAGGGAGTAGTTCGTTTTGGTAAGAAGGGAAAGCTCGCTCCTCGCTATGTTGGTCCTTTCAGGATACTCGAAAGGATTGGCAAGGTGGCGTACAGACTCGACCTGCCTCAGGAACTAAACAATGTGCATCCAGTATTCCATGTTTCCAATTTATGTAAATGCCTAGCCGATGAGGAAAAGCAGGTTCCCTTCGAAGACTTGCAAATAAACGAAGCCGGACACTTCGTGGAGAAACCGGTCGAAATCATGGATCAAGGTGTCAAGCGATTGAGGCACAGCAAAATTCCCATAGTCAAGGTTCGATGGGAAGGAAAGCGTGGCGCCGAATTCACTTGGGAATTGAAAAGTGAGATGAAGGCCAAGTATCTGCAGCTCTTCGAGCAGTCTTCCTCTAAGATTTCAGGGATGAAATCTCCGAAAGGAGGGGAGACCGTAACACCCTGCATCCCTAAACTTTAGTCTTTTGGCAAGTTTGGTCCCTATACTTTACCTATTGTCAGTTTTAGTCCCTAATCTATGTAATATGGATACTTTTGATACTTTGAGTCTTAAATACTATGATAACTTGATCCATGATACTTGAATCTTGATTCTAGATACTTAATACTATGATTCTTGACACTTAAATCTAGATACTTGATACTTGGATTCTTGATACTTGATACTTGGATTCTTGATACTTGATACTTGGGAAACTAGACTCTTGACTCTTGATACTTATTTGGTGCTTGACTCTTGAGACTCGTGCAACTTGATTCCTGGTTAAACGAGAGACTGGAGTCTTGTCACTGGCGGAATTTATGAAACTTGGAAACTTTTGGTGTTTATGATGTAATCTAGTTATGTGATACTTTACCAAATAATACGCAACGCAACGCTTAATCTAACTCGCAAAACGAATCAAAGACGGGAACGCGGAAGGGATGGGATTAACCAAGTGGCAATCCGATCGGATTACCATCCGATCGGATAGCCATCCGATCGGATAGCCACCCGATCGGATGGCCACTCAATCGACCGGCCATCTGATCCGTGCACACCGCCCTAGTCTCTCCCCCACACTATAAATAGGCTTGTCACATCAGTCCTTCACTGATGTGACAGCCTCACTCGAGCTAGACGCACGCACACCTCATTTCTTCGATTTCTCGGCTATTTCGGTACGTTTTACGCTAGATCCTTGTACTTTCTTGGTCTACACATCATTTCCTACGAGATTATCCTTTGAAATCTCACTTTTCATCGTGAAATCTCTTAGGTCTGAGCTCTTGAGGATGATGTCATCATGTTGATTTGTACAAACTACTATATGATGTCATTCCTGGTAAGATCTAGCCCAGATCTGAGGAATTCCATGTGTTTTCACCGAATCTAAGCTAGATCTAGGATTTTTCATAATAAAACTTGAGATTATCTTCATCTTTTCTTCTATCTTTCATTTTGGATAGTGGAATCCGGGTCTAAATGGACTGTAGACTGATGGATAGTCTGGAGTTGGTTTCGAGATGGGTTGTTACCGGAAAAGATGGCCGGTTACACGGATTTCCGACATAAACTCGTAATAAACAGACGACTAGTCGAACAGGGGTGATTCCCATCCGATCAGAATGGCGGTATGTTGACGAGTTTACCGTTATCTTAATACGTACCGTGTCGTCATCGTTAAACCAGAAACTTAGAAACTTTACAAAGTTATAAACGGGAAAAAGACCACTCAATCGAGCGGCAATCCGATCGGATAGCCATCCGATCGAGCAGCCACTCGATCAGGTGACACTTGTCTCATAACCTTTCAACACTTAGAAACTTTTTCAGAAAACTTGAAACTTTGGAACTCTGATCGAATTGCGACCCGATCGAATAGCCATCCGCTCGAACAGCCATCTGATCAAAGCAACCAAGACCCTTAACAACACTTGACACTTGGATCGAGTGGCAATCCGATCGGATAGCCATCCGATCGGACAGCTACCCGTCCCACTCACTCATTAGTCACCCGATCGAGTGGCAATCCGATCGAATAGCCATCCGATCGGAAAGCCATCCTATCCAGTGACTGATCCGACACTTCGTGCAATCTCGTTACTCTGCCCGATTCTTATCTGTTGTAACCTAATCAGGCTAATTCTAAAAGAGCTCCCTTTGATCCAATATCAGTCTTAACTGTTAAGCAACCACTGTGAGTATACTCGATCCCTTTTTGTTTAAACTTTGGGATGTAACATGTATTCTATAAACTACGAAACTTGATACTTTTAAATCTAAACTCTATCCTATGTGTACGTGAAACTTGTGATTCTTGATTTTTGATTCTTTGTGCTATGTGACGTTTAATCCAGAAGTGTGTTGTTTCGCCTTAACAATAGTAGCACTATAGGAGATGCACCTCCCCATTTGTCACACCCCAACCAATGGCGGAAACATCGGGGCGCGGCACTGAGCGAAACAGATTGTCTAGAAGTTTCCATAACAATTATCATTACCATTCAATTTAAACTAACATGTCCCATACCATGTCTCAAAAGGCAAACAAATTATTACAGACAAATCTAGGAAAATTATTCTGTTTCGACAACTCAGGTTTCATTAGTGCAGACAACTATTTGTTGGTCACTAAGACTCTTTCCTAGCCTTGATTTCCAAGCAAATAGACACCTTAAGCACCTGTCACATACGTTAAATAAAAGTCAATACACATAGTGTAAAGGCGAGCATACAAGTTTAATAATAGCATATATAGAGTTCGAAATAGTTTACACATAACCAACACGTATACTGAGTAAAACGAAGCATGTTAGTTATCGACATGAACCTATCGATACCAATGACTGCGGGTTGACTGCCCAAGGCAGTTCGCAATATATGATCACCACTATAATCCATGCAAGTAATTATCCTTAACAACCCCCGTGTGAACGGGTGCTGAGTCCAAACTATAGTACTATCGTTGCTAAGGCAGGTAGACAACATTCCATGTATAAACATAACAAGCAAGCATTCATTAAGTCACGTATAGCATGCGGTAACGGTTAGCGTTAAAAGTATTGCGTAGTGTGTTCGATTGTGATTTAGAATAAGTAACGTATGTAACACCCAAAAGTGCGAAAGCAAAAAGGGATCGAGTATACTCACAACGGTTGATGGATTGAAGGGAGCGCTTGAGAGTAGGGTTAGCCTGAATATTCGATAGCATAACGATAAGTGACGTGTAAAACGAAATAAGTGTTGGTGGGTCGAACAACTGGTCGATCGGATGGTAGTCCGATCGGACAGCTTATCGTACGAGTGACAATCCGTTCGGACGACTTTCCGATCGGATGGTCGTTCGAGTGGATTGTTTCTTTCTTTAGAAAGGATGTGTTTATGTATGATGGTTTGACTTTTGGAGTTTTTGTTGTAGCATTTGAAAACATTGAAGTGTCTCTACCTATTAGGTCGGTCGATCGGACGGTCGTTCGATCGGCCGGCAACCCGTTCGGTTGGGCACCTCAGTGAGAACAAGTTCACAGCAGGTTGTCACTCGATCGGACATCAGTTCGATCGGGTGACATTCCCAGTGTATTGAACATGTTGAAAATTGTTTAAGTGTTGAAGTCTAATGGTCACACGTTCGAGCGGTCAACCCGATCGGATGGTAGTTTAAGTGTGGGTCCCACGATGTAAGTCGTTCGGTTTGGCCAGTCGATCGGGTTGGCTTTTCGATCAGACAACAGTCCGATCGAACGGCACTCCGTCCTGGTCAACCTGTTCGCCTTACACTTGGTTGTTTTGATTGTTTGTCGTTTTATCGAGGTATTTTGATAAAGAGTCAAGCAACAGAAACTTTATCAATACTTGGTTCTCCGGAACGGACAGGAATCACCCAAATCCGATTAGTGAATTGTTCGGGATGGTGTTTCACGTTTAGCCCGAAATCAGTGAACCTCGCGGATAGAACCCGGATCTCGAGCCACACAACCACTAGAATGAGTAGTAGGTCGGCACAAGCTCCGTTTCTACCGGTTTCGAAGCATTGAGTGTAAAAGAGTTGAAAGAAAGTTTGAAAACCATCTTTCAATCCTTTTTATTGTGAATATGTTTAGATCTATGAAAGATCTTTGTTAGTTTATGTGGAAATCGGTTAGATCCAAGTTATTCTTAGTGGATTGAGGCCAAAACATGAAGTTCTTCGAGAACACATGATGATGTCATCCTAGAACACCTTGCATCTTAGTGATTTCACGGTTAAAAGTTAAGATTCAAAAGATAGAAAGGTGTAGGAGTGCGTGTAGATCAAGAAAGTACAAGATTTAGGACGAGATCTTACCGGAATCGAGGGAAATCGAGGAAAAGGTGGGGAGCACGAGCTGGTCAGACAGAGAGTTTCCAAAAGTAGAAAGGATGAAAGTGATAGGAGGTATTTATAGAGTTCCAAAAGAGGAAAGGCTGGTCGATCGGCCAGGCAGCTCGATCGGACAGCCTGTCCGATCGGACGGCAGTCCGAGCAGACGGCTGGTCGATCGGCTGGTTGCCTGATCGATCGGTCGCCTGATTCGAGTGTTCGGTGCAACGAGTTTTGCTGTTTCGATTTCGATTGCGAGCGTTGCGATGCGGTAGGGTTTCCTAGTCAAATTACTTTTAATCCCAACTACTCATATCTCGTGCTATCTCTTCTCCACTAATTATCATACTATATCTACATACAAGCATCCTTATTTCGTATTCGTTTAGCGTTTGCGATTCGATTGCGATTGGGTTCGATTGCGATTGGGTTCGATTGTGATTCGATTGATTACCACACATAATCATAAATAAACATGCACAAGTAACATATAAGGCACACACACACGTATAACAATCATCAAAAATGCGTAATTTCGAGTTGCGAGCGCGATGTTGTTTAGATTAGTTCGATTAGCGTTTAATTGACTTTATTGCATTGTTACTTCCTATTGTTCACAGTCGTAAGGCGATTTATAGCAATAAATATACATTGATTACTGCGATTCTTAACAATTACTCCACATAATACAACTAACATAAAACATAAAATAGACTAACTATGGTCAAAGAAGTCAAAACAGGAATTGAGCAAGGAGAGACAGATTGCAATTAGCAATCTTTTCATCCTTTGACTTCAATCTTGACTTTGACTTTGACTTTCGAAACACGGGGTGTTACACCACTATTCTTGGGGGTATTGTTAGGAGGATTCTAGTTTACCTTGAGTCTTGGGTAAACACTAAAGCATCGGGATACTTGGTCTATCACTGGTTGGACTGTGACACTAGCACGACCAAAACTATTTATTACTTACATTGTAGATATGAGTTGTTTTTAATCTATTACTCTATATACTCAAATTTGTATACTCGCCGGTACATTTTTGTACTGACTCTATTTTAATACATGTTGCAGGCTGATAGGATGTTATGGAAACAAGTGAATGAAGCTAGGGCGATGCTTAGAAACCCACGTAGTTAATTAAACTTTGAACAATATTTGATATCCTATGTAATTTGATACTTGATGTGTTGGTTATTAGTTTTAGACAATGTTGAATCAATTTAAACTATTATGAAACTTCTAGTGTTATGGAATCTCATTAGCAATCTGAACGCTTAGTGCTTGCATCCCGATGTTTCCACCATCGGTTGGGGTGTGACATTAAAGATGGGAGAATACAAAACAATAAGTAGTTTCGCAAAAGATGACGTCATCCTAGAACACCTTGCATCTTAGTGATTTCACGGTTAAAAGTTAAGATTCAAAAGATAGAAAGGTGTAGGAGTGCGTGTAGATCAAGAAAGTACAAGATTTAGGACGAGATCTTACCGGAATCGAGAGAAATCGAGGAAAAGGTGGGGAGCATGAGCTGGTCAGACAGAGAGTTTCCAAAAGTAGAAAGGATGAAAGTGATAGGAGGTATTTATAGAGTTCCAAAAGAGGAAAGGCTGGTCGATCGGCCAGGCAGCTCGATCGGACAGCCTGTCCGATCGGACGGCAGTCCGAGCGGACGGCTGGTCGATCGGCTGGTTGCCTGATCGATCGGTCGCCTGATTCGAGTGTTCGGTGCAACGAGTTTTGCTGTTTCGATTTCGATCGCGAGCGTTGCGATGCGGTAGGGTTTCCTAGTCAAATTACTTTTAATCTCAACTACTCATATCTCGTGCTATCTCTTCTCCACTAATTATCATACTATATCTACATACAAGCATCCTTATTTCGTATTCGTTTAGCGTTTGCGATTCGATTGCGATTGGGTTCGATTGCGATTCGATTGATTACCACACATAATCATAAATAAACATGTACAAGTAACATATAAGGCACACACAGACGTATAACAATCATCACAAATGCGTAATTTCAAGTTACGAGCGCGATGTTGTTTAGATTAGTTCGATTAGCGTTTAATTGACTTTATCGCATTGTTACTTCCTATTTTTCACAGTCGTAAGGCGATTTATAGCAATAAATATACATTGACTACTGCGATTCTTAACAGTTACTCCACATAATACAACTAACGTAAAACATAAAATAGACTAACTATGGTCAAAGAAGTCAAAACAGGAATTGAGCAAGGAGAGACAGATTGCAATTAGCAATCTTTTCTTCCTTTGACTTCAATCTTGACTTTGACTTTGACTTTCGAAACACGGGGTGTTACACCATTATTCTCGGGGGTATTGTTAGGAGGATTCTAGTTTACCTTGAGTCTTGGGTAAACACTAAAGCATCGGGATACTTGGTCTATCACTGGTTGGACTGCGACGCTAGCACAACTGAAACTATTTATTACTTACATTATGGATATGAGTTGTTTTTATTCTATTACTCTATATACTCAATTTTGTATACTCGCCGGTACATTTTTGTACTGACTCTATTTTAATACATGTTGCAGGCTGATAGGATGTTATGGAAACAAGTGAATGAAGCTAGGGCGATGCTTAGAAACCCACGTAGTTAATTAAACTTTGAACAATATTTGATACCCTATGTAATTTGATACTTGATGTGTTGGTTATTCGTTTTAGACAATGTTGAATCAATTTAAACTATTATGAAACTTCTAGTGTTATGGAATCTCATGAGCAATCTGAACGCTTAGTGCTCGCACCCCGATGTTTCCGCCATCGGTTGGGGTGTGACATTAAAGATGGGAGAATACGAAACAATAAGTAGTTTCACAAGCAAGCTGGGTGGTATAAATTCTAAGTTTAAAAGCCTCGGCACCACGATTAAAGATAAGAAGATTGTAAGGAAATTACCTATCTCTGTTCCGAAGAAGTTTCTACCGATTGTGGCATCCATCGAGCAGTATTCAGAAATAGATAAAATGACGTTTGAAGAAGCAGTGGGTAGGATTACCGCATTTGAAGAACGCCTCAAGAGCCAAAATGAACCGGAGAACAATAATCTATTAATAGTAAGTTTTGACATCGATATTGCTCTACGAAAAGAGCCAAATGACAAGCTTCTACGAAAAGAATGTTTTGACATCGATATTGCTCTTGATAATATGTTAGGTAAAGAGTTTTGTGAAAAGATTGGTGTTATACAAAGCAAACCGGATCAATCAAAGCATTTGGATCGGTTCATGATCAGGAGGCGTTGGATCGGTTCATGATCGGGAGGACAACTCTTGTGATTGCCCATTATCTCTCCCCCATCAGGAAGGCAGATCTTGTGATGGTTATACAACAGGGTTGTGTGTTGAAAATGGGAACTCATGATGAGCTTTTTGCAAAGGGTGAAAATGGTGTTTCTAGCAAGCTTATAGAGATGCAAAAAATCACACATGAAACTGCTGTGAATAATGCAAGAAAGAGTAGTGCAAGGTAAGTTCTCGATCTCATTTGAATTGCTTACTACAGTTTGACATTTTTAAAACGGTAATGCAACTGATTTAGTTCATACAGATTAAGTGATAAGAAGTTTAATGATACATTGAACTTCATAATAATACAATGGACATGCTAGATCTTAACTTAGTGATAAGATTCTTATCAATGTATTATCTCTTTGCAGATTGGTTGGTTTGATCTCAAAAGTCTCAAAAGGTGAGTTTATGGTGCAAAATTCCACACGTTTTTGCTACTTCAATGAGACTTGTTGGAGATATATAAACATATGATATGGCGATCTCGAAGAACAACAGAAGTCTTATCCAAACCATCATTTTGACGTGTTAGGCAATATGGAAGGTAAGGAATGATCTTATCTTCAATGGTAATCGTGTCAACGTATATATGATATTTGGAGAAGTGCAAGCATTGACTTATCTATGGGTTAAAACAAGGACGGAGCATCACACATTGGAATGGAGTAAACAGGTGAATTTTGATATTTTTGTGTAATGGTATTTTGTTAAATTTACAGTAATGGGTGATTGTAAGGGGGTGAGGTCTAGTGTCTTGCTAGATGATATACTTTTGTAATCTTTTGGTGATGAAATAAATATGTTGTTTGCCGTTCAAAAAACTTGCAACTAGGATTTGTTTATAACTTGACTTTTGTGTACTAATGTATGAGAATTCATCTGGATTATGATGCATTTTTTTAAGGGTAAATTACACTTTTCGTCCTTTATGTTTGTAGCGGATTGCAATGGATAATCTTTAACTTCAATAATTACAGTCATAATCCTTTATTTGCAAAACTCATTACACCTTTCGTCCTTTAACACTAACCAGGTTAAAATTTTAAGTTAAGTCTGGTCTTGTGACTTGCACATAAGTATAGATCAGTAATTTTACTCATTTATTTAAAAAAGTAAAAAAAATTATATATTATTCACATAAATCCACTGGTGAAACTATCCCCCACTCTCTTTAATCACTCCACCACCCACCTCCTTATCCCAGATCTAAAAAATACTATCCTCCCATTCTCTTCAATCTTTCTCTCCGAAATCCTCTTCAACTCCCCTAAAACCCAGATCTAAAAAAAAAAAAACTCTCTACAAAATCCTTTTCATCAACAACCCCCATTATCTTCAGCACTCTCTTTGAAACAATCACCACTCAATCCACCAATGGACCATCTGTTTGGCTTCGAAACGGACGCAGAGAAAAACATCAAAAGAGACTTAAAAACCAAAATGGTCATTTCGGAAACTCCTATTACTGCCCGGATCACCGCGGCAAGCTGGTGGTTATTAGAATCAACCACCACTGAACCTCCAACAGCAGAAAGGTTATCAACTTGCTTCAAACTTGTAATCAATCCTTTAACATGTTTCTTCAATTTCTTTCTGAAACAGTTGTATTTCATGATGTTCTCAATGATAAGATGATCACCCGTTCGCCTTCCTAGAGCACAAACAAGATCTCTACTATGACCTTTGATTTCTGACAGCATCTCACTTATGCTGCCACAAATATCCAAGAACTTGACAGATTCGTCTACTAGCTCATTGACCCATTTCTTGTTCTGTTCATGAGAGGAGATGAAGATGGGTTGTATTTGATGGTTATTAATATTCCGGCAGCGGTGGTGGTCACAGGTGACTGGTAGCCATTGATGGATGTGTAGTGTTTGTTACAGTGAGGGGAAAAGGGTTCAGAAGGAGAGAGAGTAAGGGGTAGAGATTTTGTGATTTAATATATTTATTTTTTAGTTCTAAAATTACTAAAATGCCCACATGTGTGTTGCACATGACTAGATTTAACATGTAAAATAAACCTGGTTAGTGGTAAAGGACGAATTGTGTTATGACTTTTTCAAATAAAGGATTGTGATTGTAATTATTGAAGTTAAAGGTCATCCATTGCAACCCGCTACAAACATAAAGGACGAAAAATGTAATTTACCCTTTTTTTAAATATAGAATTATTATGAGAACTAGATCACTATTGATTTAGTTTGTTTTAATTAATTGAAATCACAATTTATTTAATTAATATATATTAAATTTACTGTTCATTCAGTTTCTGTTTTATTAGTATATAATTTTATGCTTTAACTCGGCTAATGGCTGATTTGACTTGAAAAGTCAAATTGTACCATCTAGATTTGGTCACTTATTTGTAAACCTTTGATTAATGGGAGGGATATAATGAAGCTCTTCAAGCTTAAAAATGGAGGTCCAATTGTTAGTGAATGGCAGCAAAAACTGATACAATGGCAGCTTGCTTACCCTTAGTTAGTGAATGGCAACAAAAACTGATACAATGGCAGCTTGCTTACCCTTATGATCTGCACAAGATGTAAGATTTTGGATTAATTTGGCAGGTTTTGGTGGTGGTGGTGTGGGTTGGTGGTTTTGCGGGTGATGGAGATGATAGTTTTCCAGGAGATGAAGATGATAATAATAAAATTAAGCTGTAAGTTGCATCCAAATAGTGAAAAGACCATAATCCCCCGAAAATTAAGACAAAAAGACGTTCATACCTCTGTTGACTAATGGTCAATAGAGAGTAAATTACACAAATGACTCAGACTGCAAGATAATATTAACCATACGAGAATTCAGAATGAAAAAAAAAGTTGAGCGCTTATCGTGGAACTGGAAAAGGTGTCAACCACATGTGCTTAATATTATTTCCATAAGGATATATAATAAAAATATGTTATTTAGAAAATGCATAAAAAATATATCACTACAGTTTCTATCAACATTTTCATTAACCTTTTATTATAGTCTTTTTTTTTTTATTTTCTAGACAAACATTCATCAACATCAAAAGTAATTATAGATACATGTGCCGACTATTAAACATTTTCTAGACAAACATTCATAAACATCATAAATAATTACCTACGTATATATACAATTAACATGGCCGGCAATAGTTTCAAATTGTTATTGGTGGGTTTGGGCGGCTAGCTTAGCTGCTTGCTTTTTTTTTTTTAATAGTTTTGTTTTGTGATTGGAGTTAATTGCCAAAATCGTCCCTGATGTTTGGACACGTTTTCCATTTTCATCCAAAATAACACTTTTATACCAAATTGCCCCCAACGTTTGTAACTGTTTGCCATTTTCATCCAACCCACTAACTTAGTTTATTTTTTCTGTTAAGTTAAGGATATTTGGATGAAACTGGCAAATATAAAACCACAGGGACGATTTTACAATTTACTCAAACCCTTTTTAATTTCTTTTATTTAGTTATTTTTGTTACATATATAATAAAAAAGAATATACATGGAGTTTTTAGAAAAAGAAAATTAATAGTTTTGTCACATAATTTTTATAAATTTTCAACCAAATCACTAACTCAGTTTATTTTTTCTGTTAAGGTGAAGGATGTTTTAAATTTTATAAATTAAGATGGAATTAATTTACAGCTTCTTTATATAAATCAGTTTTATAAAGAGAAAACGTCATTGGTGTTCAACACATAACAATCTATTACAACTTTTAGTATTTATCAGTTGTAGAGATAGAAAAAATTGTAAAACGTTACATATTTTTTAAATGTGCTGAGCACCTAGTTAATATGTTGGTAGAAATAAAATATTTATTTAATTAATATGAATTACAAACTTGGTACATATGATAAGATTTTTTTATTTGACCTTTTTCAATAAGGTCACCAACATTTTAGTTTTATAAAATTTAGAGGTTTAAGTAGATTTTATTTTTATAAAACTGATCTATATAAAAAATTAGAAATTAATTTCTGTCTTAGTTTATAAACATTCTTCGCTTTAGTAGAAAAATTAACTTAGTGGTTGGATGAAAATTTCAAAAAATTATGTGGCAAAATTATTATTTTTTATATAAAAATTGCATGTATATTCTTTTTTATTATATATGTAACAAAATTAATTAAATAAAATAAATTTAAAAGAGTTTGAGTAAATTGCCAAAATCGTCCATGTGGTTTTATATTTGCCAGTTTCATCCAAATATCCTCAACTTAACAGAAAAAATAAACTAAGTTAGTGGTTTGGATGAAAATGACAAAAAAGTTACAAACGTTGGGGGCAATTTGGTACAAAAGTGTCATTTTGGACGAAAATGGCAAACCTGCCCAAACCTGGACGATTTTGGCAATTAACTCTTGTGATTGGCTAAAAGTGTCGGTGCTATTTTCTTTTATTAATAAGTTTATAATAGTTGTCTATAACTTCTGCTAAATTACAACTTTATCCCAAGTTTAAATTACGATTTTCCCCCCGTTAAAAATAATTTTTTCCCCTCATCTAAAAATTACGATTTTTGCACCCAGTTCAAAAATAAAATTATGGTCTGCACTCAGTTCAAAATATAATTTTGCCTCCACTTCAAAACGATTTCACCCCGGTTCAAAATTGCAATCTTGCCATCATTTTTTTTTGACAAAACTATGGTAGTTTTTATTTTACTTGGCTTACTCAATATAGTTTTTATTCGTGCCAACAGCCTAGCACTCGCTAATTGGTACTGACAAATTATTGTTTTGCCCCCAGCTCTAAATTACATGCTTGCCATTGTTTTAGTTATGTCTTAAGCATAACTATGATAGTGTTTTCGTTTAATTGGTTGACTCAATGCATCTTTTTTTAGATCGTGTTACAAGTAGCATGTATAAGTAACCGAAATAAAGACGTACATGTTATTAAACTAGGAAATATTTGGGTTGGCGCCCCGCAACGCGGGCGTCGCATAACCCTCATTTCTAAGTTAGGGGAATAGTGCCATTGCCTGGCACTTCCCTATTGGACCAACTTTTCTTTAATTTAATTTTATTTCCAGTTTAAAATTTCGCTTTTGTCCTTTGTTAAAATTACGTTTTTGCCCCCAACTCAAAATAAAATTATAATTTTGCCCCTAGCTCAAAATTACGCTTTTGCCCTCGGTTCAAAAACTCACTTTTAATTTTGCTCCCAGTTTCAAATTACGATTTCGCCCTCCGTTTAAAATTACGTTTTTGCACCCAGTTCAAAATAAAATGCTGTTTTTTCCTCTAGCTCAAAATTACGATTCTGCCCTCAGCTCAAAATTATGTTTTTGCCCACAGTGCACTTCCCTATTGGACCAACCTTTTTTAATTTAATTTTATTTCCGGTTTAAAACTACGCTTTCGTCCTTTTTTTAAAGTTACGTTTTTGCCCCAAACTCAAAATAAAGTTATAATTTTGCCCCTAGCTCAAAATTACGCTTTTGCCCTCGGTTCAAAACTCACTTTTAATTTTGTTCCCAGTTTCAAATTACGGTTTCGCCCTCCGTTTAAAATTACGTTTTTGCACCCAGTTCAAAATAAAATGTTGTTTTTTCCTCTAGCTCAAAATTACGATTCTGCCCTTAGCTCAAAATTACGTTTTTGCCCACAGTTCAAAATAAAATTATGTTTTCCCCCTAGCTCAAAATTATGATTTTGCTCTCAGTTTAAAATCATGATTTCGCCTCCAGTTCAAAATATAATTTCCGATTTTGCATTCTGTACAGACATATATGTTATAAGAGAGAAATATTCGGCTTATTGCCCCGCAATGCGGGCGGGGCAAAAACTAGTTATAGATACATATGCAGACTATTAGACGTTTATTATTATTATTATTATTATTATTATTATTATTATTATTATTATTATTATTATTATTATTAAAGTAAATTGCTAAAATCGTCCCTCAGGTTTGGGCGTGTTTGTCATTTTCATACAAAACAACTTTTTTGTACAATATGGTCCTTCACTTTTGTGGTTTTTTGCTATTTTTATCCAAATATCTAATTTCCTTTATTTTATCTATCAAACATTTAGTTGAAAATGACAAAAAAACCCAAATCTCAGTGACAATTTTAGCAAAAAAAAGTCAGACGTTTAGATGAAAATGGCAAAAAGTTCAAAAAGTGAAGGATTATATGGTCCAAAAAAGTTGTTTTGGATAAAAATGGCAAACATGCCCAAACATCAGGGACGATTTTGACAATTTACTCTTATTATTATTATTATTATTATTATTATTATTATTATTATTATTATTATTATTATTATTATTATTATTATTATTAATTTTTTTCTAATCGGAATATGCTAGATACTTGTTCAATATCATGGCTACTTCGTGACCACGACAACTGTTTGTATTGCAAGGGGTAAGGGCGCGTTCAAAAAATTTGATTTTAACGCGTGATGATGAGCAAGCGTGCTCAATTCCACGCGTGGAAAGAAAGAGTGGTGGTGGTGTTTCACGCTGATCAACACGTGCTCATTTGTGTTCCACGGGGCGCCCCGACCCCCTAAGGGTGTAAGGGGTGCACCCTTTATGAGATGGAGGGAAATTTCCACACACTTAATCATACTGTGTCATGTCATTTCCTCTCTTGCCCAAAAACACAAAGGGTTGTTTCTTCCAAACCATTTAAAAAAAAAATCAGAAAATGCATGATTGGTTGAATACTAGTGGGCCCCACCTTTACACCATCTCCTCACCTTTCCCGCATGCTGCAAGTGTTCACCGCATTTCAGCCGCACACCTCCTTCACCGCACACTTCTTCCCTGTTGGCGGTGGACTCCCGCGCCACATGCACCCCGTACACCCTTAGTTCTTAATTAACTCAACTTTTCATCTATATGACTTTATGCAAAGATTAATGTATGAATCTAAATTTCGTTAAACTTTTAAAATTTTAACTCCCTTCCGGACTTTTTATGGTAAAAACAAAGATTATTTATATATAACATAAACTAGATAAATACAAAAAGAGTTAAGCTGTATAACTTTATTTAGTTTCGTTGATATATTCTAAACATAAAGTAAATAGATATAAAAAGAGTTAAGTTCACTTTACATCCATGTTGATTGACGGAAATTATCACTTTAATTTAGAGGGTACTAGGTTAGAACCCCTATTATACGTGTTTAATAAATGTAATTTTATATAATAAATAAAAATAATATATTTTTAAAAACCTAATTTATTATACGTATTGAGTAAGTATAATCTTATATATTAAATAATAAAAAATTATGTCTTTAAGAACCTCTTGTATTGTGCGGGTTGAATAAAAGTAATTTTATATAACAAAAAATAAAAAAAGTTATATTTAAAAAAAACCCTTTGTATTCACGGGTGGAAGAAATATAATTTTATATACTAAATAATAAAAAAAGTTATATTTAAAAAAAAACTCCATGTATTGTACGGGTTGAATAAATTTAATTTCATATAGCAAATAATAAAAAAATGTTATATCTTTAAAAACCCTGTGTATTACACGGGTTTATTTATTGTTAAAAAAATCTTTCTAAATCAAAATGGATTTTTTATTATTTTTTAAATTAGGTTAATATTTAAATTTTTTTTGTTTGATTAATAAGTTATTTAATATAATTTCTCATAGTTAACAATAATAACATTAACAATAAATAATATGCATGTTTATCTACTGTTAAGTGTAACAATGCTTTTTAATTTACATATGTTGATAAGATTTATATTAATTTAATTAATATTTAATAATTTAAATTAAATAATAATTATCTACAATTAAGGATGGTCTAGAACAATGACAAGTGTCTCTTCATTGGTTTCTTTTATTATATAGTATACATTATACAATTTATACTGTAATATAATGCATGACGATGGGACATACCCAAAAAGTAAGAATTTTTTACTCTTAATTTATAAATACACCTCTAAAACGAGGGTATATTGGTCTTTTAAACATTAACTAAATTTTAGCTCACATCTTATTACACTTAAATCTCTGAGTTTTAATATAATTATGGGTAATTAGTTACATTTTCCCCCTCCACAACATACTTACAATTTCTTTTATGTATTCTTGTCATGTCTTATAAATTATAATGTTTTAAAAAACCCAAAAGTACCGCGACGATGTACTCATTTTTGTCGACGTTTCGATAGTTGTCTTGATGAGTATTGACGAGTGGAATAAAATGTACAAGTAGATGATGCCTTAGTGTACAAGTGATTAAAACCCAACATACTTAGTCATTATCCTAAAATGTTTAATAGCTATAAAATGTCAAGTGATTAAATATCGTCAATTTAATCCTCTCATCTAGGTTACGCTTTAATCACTCATCTTTAACGAAATTATAGATAATTAGTTAGTAGTTACACTTTATCGCAAGGTCTAAGAAGGCAGAACTGAACTGGGATACCTGGAGTGGTATTAAAATGTATAAAATGGGCTGGTAGAGTCTTTGTAATAAGTTTATGTTTTTTTTTGGTATGATGTACTGGTGCAATGTTAGCTCCCCGCTATGTTGATCATTCAAAGAAAGTTACACTTTATCGCCTTATAAAAACTAACACCCTTCAGGATTTTTAAACAGTCATAATTTTTGGTACGCTAATATTTTTTTTTTAAATTATACTATATAAACAAATATTTTTTTCTCTTTAATATAAGTATAGTATTGCAATAACTTTTTTAATTCAATATTGATTTGTTACGTGATTAACAGTGTCTAAAGGTGAGCAATAACTGGATCATTAAACCGAAATCAACCAAAAACTGAGTTAACTGAAAACTGATTAACCGAAACCTAAATTAACCAAAAACGGTTATCTATTTTTTTATACCCTCAACTAACCAAAATTAACTGGTTGGCAACCATTCATATTTTCATATATTTCTAGCTTTTATACCTTAAGTTCATGTATTTCATATTTATACCCCCATTTAATGTATTTATACCTCCATTTCATGTAGCTATACATCCATTTCATTTATTTATACCTAACTTTCATGTATTTCTAATCAAAAGTTTTAGCTCAAGTTTAATTTTGTCTATTAACCAAAACTAGGTTTTACATCATGCGCGCGTTGCGGCGCGAGCAACACGGTAAACCATAATATATGGTCACAGGTCGTAAAAACTACCAACACACGTTCCAATATTATTCGATCAGACTTGATTTGGTACTGGTACGTTACTGTTGTTCGCTTCAATAAATAGAAAATCATAAACATGATTAGCTTGTGATGTAAAACTAGATTTAATACTTCATAAAATTATTCCAACAGACCAATAGCTTATGATAGAAAACTAAATTTAATACATCATAAGATTATTCCAACAAACCAAAGAATGCATAAAACATACACATATATACCAAAATATAATCTAGAACTAAACTAATCTCACATCGTCATAACCGAATTCCTCAAACAATCATCAGGTTTTGGCTTAATCTTGACGGGTTTTACGAGCTTGGATTTATCTTTTAGGTTTTCAATTTTGCAGGCCTTTTCACAAGCAAAAAACTCATTATCGTCCCATGATTCCAAGATCACACATGACCCCACACAAACTTGTTCTTCGTAAAATGCTGCAAATTGGCCCGCCACCAGACCCTAATCATTTTTAGGTAACTCAAGAGTGCCAATCTCGGTCCGGTCTTCTGTAAGTTCCATATGCAAAGTCCAATTGTAGAAATCAGGACCGTGACGAACATGTCAAATATGTTGTTATTAACAGTTTTGTGTAGCATTCGTTGTCGGGATTTAAACTGTTTTGGTATATTTGATGATTCGATGTATACAGTTTAATTGAAATGGGTCAAAACTGGCCGGTTCGTATTTTCATGATAAAAGGTCAATAGGGTGGGTAAATGCAAGTATTTTCATGTCGATTTCGCCTTTTCAAATTTCAGAACAACAAAATCTTCCAATATAGCCTGCACAGGATTTACATCCGAGTGAGTAAATGCCATCCAAATACCCAACATTGTACATTTAGATATCATAAAAGGATTGAATAATTATTATTGGGTAAGGTTCAAAACTGGTTTTTAGTGCGGGTTTTAAAGAGCCGTACGGGTTGGGTTAAACTACCAACATTTTTGTCTATTTTTAGGTTTTTTATTCTATGAATAATTAATATTACAAATCTAATATAGCTGCAATAATAATCTAAGCCATTAGTTAGAACATATCGAGAGGTTTTATGCAACTAAAGATTCGTTTTAGACGAAGTGTAGCCTAATTTGACCCATTCATAACTAAATGGTTAAATTTGCCACCTCTAAATTCATATGCTCTCTAACTGAAACTGAAAAGGAGTCATATTTGATGTATATAGAAATGATGCGAAAGGATAAAGAGATTAAAAGTTAACAAAATGTTATGCAAGGTTTTTAGTACCTGCCTTGGTGGTGGTGGTCTTGAAGGAAGCCTTGAACAATTTTTGATGTCACTTCTACAACCCTTTTGCTAAGATGCGAATTTGACATACAAGTTCCTTTTCTGTCCAAAGAGGAAGTCTAACCCCATAGCAGGTTCTTCCATTTGACCCCTAATAGTTATTACTTTTATATTTGGATGAAATATGTTATAACAAAACGACACTAAAGTGTACACTTAAAAGTTACTTGAGATTTTTACCTACCATCAGTATCCCTATAAATATAGTGTCTACCCTGATGAAAAATACTACAAAACTGGCTTACTTTATTTCTATACATGGCTTAAAGAAACACATTTGGAATTGTTATTACGTTTTCTAAGATAAATAGCTTGTATTCAAAAAATTTATAAAAACACATTGTAAACTTATAATTTCCCAGAAAATAATAAACCTGTTTTTTTTTAATATGGGCTTTATATTGGAAACTGCATTATTAGGTTCTATAATTTACTTTTAAATCTTAAGATTCAAAATGGACAACTTGCCGTAGGACACCAATGTCCTCTCTGTATGCAGGGGCGGAACTACAGGAGGGTCCATTGATCCTCAGGCGAACCCTCCAGCCGGCGGCCAAGGTTTTACTGATCCAGATACTTGACATACAAAATTTGTTAGCGTTTGACCCTTCAAATTACCTGATATAGAGAGGTTAAAATGTAAGAGAAGTGAAGATTGATAGTTTTTTGCTTTTCCGGCCGGCGGAACTCTGGCTCTGTTGTAGTCGGTAGAAAAATGGAAGAAGATGAAGTACATAATGATGCACTACAACATATGAAATGAATCTATACTATCTATAATAAGAGACTTTGGGCTGATGTAAATTTGCCTATGTGTCAACTCCTAAGCTATGCCACATGTCAATGATAATGTCATAATTCCGATTTATAAATAATCTATAATCTATAAATCTGATTTTTATTAGAATTAATTAGTGGTATTTTTAGGCGGGACAATTTAAAAAATTTCAAATTTGAAAGCCCATTTTAAAACATAAACCTAAAAACAAATCTCAGATAAAGATTTTCTCTCTCTTCCATCATTCTCTTTCTAAAACCAATTACTCTTCCATCATCCTCACAATCACCCTAATTCCCCCAAATGTGTAGAAGCGTTCAATCGATCTGCAGAATATCATGTCAGAAGCTGGTGAGTTTGAAGATGAAGACGAGATTGACAAGACGAAGTTGCAGTTACAGTTACCTAGGGTTTTCATCGGCGGAAAGTACATCGGAGGAGCGGAGGAGGTGAAGCAGTTGCATGAAACTGGCGAGTTGAAGAAGTTTGTTGAGCGGTTACCGGCGGTTACCGGTGGTGTGTGTGCACTTTGTGGTGATTTCAGGTTTGTTGTGTGTGAATTTGGTTTGTTTTGTTTTGTTTTGTGATTTCAGATTAGCCCCCATGTCTTCTCTATTGCATTTGAATTGTTTTTTCGGCCACCGTAGCGGCGGTTATGGCAGGAAACGGAGATTTCGAATCTTTCATCTCAATGAATCATATAAGTTTTTTTTGTTGTTTTTTCTTATTTTTATTGGTTGGGTAATGAGGGTTTTGTGTCTTGATTGACAAGAAACAACATTGATGAAGTGTGTTGGTTGCTTTAGGAACAAATGAAGATGTACACGTTGTTAAGCGTGTGGTACATGACTACAAGTTTTCTATAGAGCATGGTTTTGGAGGTCTTGTGTTTTGCATTAAGTTTTTTGATATTAATCTAGAAATGGGGTTTTGGTGTTTGGTGAAGTTATTGGTCTGAATTTGCGAATAAAAATTCAAGCTTGGGGTTTTGATTTTGACTTTGGTCAAGTTTCTTAAATTATCATTGTTATTGGTTTGGATATGCTTGGTGGCCTTTAATTCAGTAATGATGCATGTGTTTTATAGTAATTATCATTGTTATTAACCGTATGAATGATTATATCCACAGGAGTTAAAGAGATTAAATCGTAGACGGATTTTTGATTAAGTGCTGTTGTGGTTTTATGTTAGTTAAATAATTATGGCTACATGTTAGTAAATGTTATTTAGCACATAGTTTCTTATTTATTTATAGCTTAATTTCATATAATTAGTTCAGTTAAGTACCCACAACAGAAAGGAAAAGGATATCGGTACACAACTTCATTAGAAAGCTATATATGAGGAACAAGAAATATCAAGGTACATTTCTCAAACACCAAATTTAGTTTACAATTTTGTGAATCCACAACAATTTCGAATCAACAAACCCATGTTTCTTAAACTGTAACCGACCACTTTTTTTTTGTTTTTTTTTTTGTATTGATTGTGGACAGATTTGGGATGTAGGATCAGGACAGTTAAGGTTGACGCTAACAGGGCGTATAGAACAAGTTTGAGGTACGGTTACCATTTAGAGGTGGCAATTTCGACCCATTTACTTAAGAATTTTAAATATCATGTATAATTTTTTTTAAGTTGAATGCCCTATTGATTTGGAGCCCTAATGATATAAAGTGAGCATAAACAACAAAGTGAACTTAAATATCATATATTCTTTTTAATGATGCTTTTTAATAAACCATTTTAAATATCATATATTCTTGGTAATGTTTTCTGCGTAAACTCTGCTTAAAACTGTTATATCATTGCATTTTGAATATGCTAATACAAAGATTTTGGTTGTTATTAGGCACGAAGAAAGTTGTGAGCTTTCAAAGGGCATGTGAGGTTAAGAGTGTTGGTTCAAAGCTGATGAACGAATGTGATTGAAGAGGTTAACATCAAAGGTAGCTCCTTTCAATTCTTTTCTCCTTTAAGTGATGATACGGTAAACATTTTTTACTTCGATTTATATTTGAAGAAACACGGGTTCTAATTAAGGTATTAATTAGATGGGTTTATGTTCCTTTCATAGAGGTTAATCTTCTTTTAGGTATTTGAGCTCCGACTGGTTACTCAACCTGCAAAACAGAACACCGTTACTCGTTAAGAGGGGAATGTGGGGGTTTCCCTCTTAACCGGGCTCCGGCGTGAGAATAAGCGATTGCTTTGAGAGTAATTAAGTAGTAAAGAGTGAGAGCCGAGAGAATAGAATGCTTAACCTGTGAAGTAAGGTCTCTATTTATAGCCGGAGAGGTGTAAGAGGTTGTGGGCTGATGGGCCTTGGGCCAGAAACGGACAACAACGAATATGCTCTTTGCCTCGCTGGCCTCGACTGCTTAGTGGCTTCTAGATGCTCGTCGGTGCTGGCGCACCTTGATTGGAGCCACGTGTCATTGTTGTCGGCCTTGTTGTCCCTTCTGTCATCAGCAGACAAGTGGAGATCGTGGGACAGTTGTCCCCGTCTCTTGATTGGTGCCATGTAGGCGTCCTTGTGTACTTATCGTCAGAAGATCGTGGCGCACGATTGAACAGAGCCTGCTGGACGCTCATTGGCTCTTTTTACTGCCACTTGTACCCTGTGTACCTCTGTAGGTAACAGCGCGTCTTCCTATGGAGAGGATTTTGTTTGGTGGCAACTAACCCGCGCGGGGTTAGTGTGTTCACTTATACCATTGTTTTTATACTAAGTGTTGCTATCTGAGTTCATTATGTACTCTTTCTCGCGCGGGGCTAAGTCATAATGTGACGTAAGCTGCGCGAGGCTGTTATTATCAAGTTGTTATGCTAAGGAGTATGGTCTCACGTGCAACCTGTTATGAGGTTTGCGCGACTTTTTGGGACCATACCCCTTCAAGTCCCCCCAGTCCAGTGCTGCACCATGCGCAACGCAAGTGGTTGGAGCTCTGGACTTGATAAAAATAAGAGAAGGGGAAGTTGTCCTTTTAATCGCGCGAGGTGTTAGCAGTTTACGTATATCTGGCGCGACTCTTGTGACTTCTGCATGAAGTTACTTGCACGTTTTATGGCGGGAAACTTCGAAATTTGAACCTCTGACAGGTTGGTGAGATAAGTCGCTGAGAGCGACGCTTGAGTTGACCCCTGGCACGGATGTCATCATGCCGCCTGCGGCGGTTGCACTTCATGTCAGGAGAGTGGATGCCACGCGCGCGTGGTAACCGTCGTCCCTGCTTTTCCGCTTGACGTGGCAACCTCTCGTTGGTTGCCCCTGCGGCGAGTGCGGCACGGTTACCCATCGCATTAAATGCGATGGGTATATATATCCGAAGAGAAAGGTGAGAGATTCACTTTCTCTTCGTTTCTTCTCCCTTTTTCTCTTTGAGTCTTCATATTGTTCTTCATCTTCTTCAAACTTTCTTCAAATCTTCAAACTTTCTTCAAGTTTTTTCCAGCTTTTTCTTGAAATATGAGCGAAGAACATCAAGAAGCTCCTGCTAGTGAGGAGGGGCCAGTCCCAGTCCTGAGATGGGACTTAGGTTTATTCGAACAGATCGTTCGAAGTTTTAGGTTTCCACCGGAGTGGGATGCCCGGTACCCTGCTCAGGGTCAGACCGCGGCTGATGCCCCACCCGGTTACATTACTTTGTTCGAAGACTTCTTCCTTCAAGGAAACTTCCGGCTGCCGGCGACTAACTTCTTTGGTAGCATATTGTCCTACTACAAGTTTCATATCTCACAGTTAAGCCCACCTGGGATGGTGAGGGTGAGGCACTTTGAGTTCTTGTGTCAATCTCACGGCATTGAGCCGACGGTGAATAAGTTTCGTGTCTTCTATCAACTGCAAAGAACAATGGGGTTCTTTTCTTTTGCTAGCCGTGGTACGGCAAAGAAGATTTTGTTGAATCCTCCCAAGAGTTTCCATGACTGGAAACCCAAGTTCTTCTTCATCCGGGAGGAAGTCTTGCCAATAGCTATGCCGTTTAGGGAATGGACCGAGGTTATACCAAAGGAGGACCTTCCTATACCGAAGTCTGCTCAGTGGTATCAGCGGCTTACCGCAACCCCTAACCGGGTATTTGGGGAGAATGTTCTGGTTGCTGCCAAGATGAGTGACCAGTGGTCACCTAGTAGCAGGGAACTCCCGGTCTTGAAGATCGGGGATCAAGGTTAGATACTTTCCCCCTTTTTGTTTTGTTTCCGAGTACATTCACTTAACTGGTTTCTTATACTTTGTTTTTGTTGTGTAGAGACGCAACTCTATCAGGCTGCCTTCCCAGC
Organism: Helianthus annuus; assembly: GCF_002127325.2. Taxonomy (NCBI): domain Eukaryota; kingdom Viridiplantae; phylum Streptophyta; class Magnoliopsida; order Asterales; family Asteraceae; genus Helianthus; species Helianthus annuus. Next base: position 139,541,345 of record NC_035440.2, read on the forward strand.
CTTTGGTGGCTCCATGGGCGTTCGCCCTCTGCGCGATGATGAGGAAGGCTGGTATGACCAGATAAAGGGGAACTTCATGTTTCCTGCTGCTGACGCCTTCGCCTCGCCGCCGGATGCAACTGAAGGTGCGCACTATCCTAAACCTCGTCCATTGCGCTCTGTGACTTCTGCTGGGAAAGAGACTTTCTATCTTTCCAGCGAGGAGTCAGTAGGGTCTTCGAATGGCGAGTTAAGTTCGTTGCCTAAAATCTTTGCAGGTGTGTTGCGCGATCTGGGGGTTGACCCAGAGGAGAAGAAGAAGAAACCTTCGAAGAAGAAAAAGAAGGCGGATGTTGAAGTGACCAGCAAGGGTCCTGGCGCCAGTCGCGCAACTACTGCTGCTGTCAAAGGTACGCTTCGCCTCCGGCAACGTGACTTAGACGATTACGTGATAATCAGTGACTCTTATGAAGGTTTATCATATGCAGCTATGGGAAAGACTGGCGCTGGTGGGTCAAAGGGCTCTGGGAGCGCGGGTTCTCGTAACCCGGATGCTGACGCAACTCCATCTCAACCTGAGGATGAAGAAGAAGAGGAAGAAGAGACTGCCCCGTTGATTGGAAGAAAGAGGGGTAGAAGCGAGGCGACAACTGGTATGGCCTCTGCGCCTGTTTCAGTTGTTATTCCCGTTGTTGGGAAGAAGAGCAAGTTGCGCTCGTTATACCAGTTTTCTCCTGGTATGCTCTTATCTCCCTTCTTTATAATTTAACCTCTTTTTGCTCAAGTGCGTTTGCTTTATTCTTGTAGAGATCAAGAAGAAGACCCCTGAAAAGGGGGTTAAGTTTGTTGAACCCAGCACGAAAAGACCTAAGGTTGCCACTGAACCTTCCGATTCTGCTGCGCGTGATGCTGCGAAAACTGCTGAAGCGCAGCGAAAGGCAGAAGAGGATCGGAGGAAAGAAGAGAGTAGGATTGCTGCGCAGAAGAAGGCTGAAGAGCTAAAGCGCAAAGAAGAGGAAGAGAAAAAGAGGAAGGAGGAGGAGGAGAGAAAGCTGGAGGCGGAGAGGAAGAGGAAAGCGGAAGAGGAGAGAAAGCTGAGGGAGGAGGCGGATAGGCAGAGGAAGGCGGAAGAGGCGAGGAAAGAAAGAGCTGCCGATCAGTCTTCTGTTCAAGGGCAGTCTGGTGTCCCAAAACCTCCCCCTGCTGCGCCGATTGTTACTTCTAAGGGGTTAGGGCGCTATGTGTCTAGTGGTGCAAGCTCTGGAGGAGCTGGGGGCTATAACCCCAATGTGATAGGTGCGAAGGATACCGTCGGGGACATATATTATAAAACTTATACTGAAGAGGAACGTGGTGATGCTCCTCATCAAGCCCCTTGGAGCTTAAGGCAGAAGGATACGTTTGTTGAATTTGGTCCTTCTCGCGATTGGTACTTGAACCAATTCACTCCTGGCGAAGTTAACCGTCAAAAGGCGAAGCCGCATGAAATGTTGTACCGCACTTACATTCTTGCCGAGGCCAACGCTCGATCTGCTAACCATCAGATAGTTCGTGAATGGCGAACAATGGTCAGAGAGCGCGCCGACTGGGAGGCTTACCGAGAACGTGTGCTAAAACGTGTTGGTGAATTTGAGAAGGCTAAGGCCACATTTGATGAGGAGAAAGCCAAGTTTGAGGCTGATAGGAAAGCTGAAGAGTGGGGTCGCGAGGGCCTGCAAAAGAAACTTCATAATGTGGAAGAGCAACTGGCCAAGGAGAAGGCCGAGTTCAAGCGCATCTGCGCCCAGGACAACGAGCGCGCCTATGCGGCTCGACAAAAAATTGTTGGTCTTGAGGCTAAGATAGCGGAGCTGACATCGAAGGTGGAGGAAGCGCAGGTTGAGACAGCCGCTAAACAACAGATGGAGGTTAGTTGATTTTCCTTTCGTTTTCTCCTTTGTTGTTTATAAAATTTCTAAGTCATTTGCCAACTTCCAGGTTGAGTTGTCTGAAGCTAAGGTTCAGCTGTCCACCAAGGACAAAGATCTCCAGGCCAAGGACGTTGAGATTGCGGAGCTCAAACGTCGCTTGGATGAACAAATCGACAGATGTGAGTCCCTGGAGATCGACCTTGAGGCAGAGAAGGTCAAGGCCATCGATGCTGAGGAGGCGCGTGCTGTCAGCACTGCGGCGCTTAACGTGGCTCAGACAAATTATTCTGAGGCCCAAGGCATTGTGGACACGCTTGTTTCTGAAGCAGAATGGATGCGCACTCGGGGAATAGTGCTGGTAAGTCCTTTTTGCCTTACCTTTTTCTTTAACATGTTGAAGAGTTTATTCTTAATGCTCCTCTTTTGATGAAGGTTGCCAATTCCATCTTGAACGCCGGCGAGCTAGATCGCGCTGTTGCTGCTCTTACGGATGCGGCGCGTGCAGTTGGTCATCGAGGAGGTTACCTGGAGTGTGCTGATCACGTTGAGCGAATGCTGGGACAAGAATTCGATACAAGTCATTGCTCAGTGACGGAACAAGCTGATGCTGCGCTGGCCAGTGCTGAGAACTCATATGACAACCTCTCCTTGCCCATCATGGACTTGGTTGTTAGTGCCTTAAAAAAGGATGATTGGTGTCAGCGCCTCAAGGCGATCCTTGATCCACCGATTACTGTTGAATCATCTGATGAGGAAGCAGCTGGTGATGATGGCGGAGGTGATGACGATGGCGACGATGGTGAGGGGAACGAAGATGATGATGGTGAGAAGAAAGAAGACAAATAGAGTAGGTTGTTAGTTTGTTGATAGGCGTTTGTGCCTTTGTTTCTGACTTGATTGTAAGTGATGCGCTTTTGCGCAGTTTTAATGACAATGAAATGTCTTCGTTTTTTCTGTTGCAATTATTGCATTGCTGTAAAAACTTAGGTTAAATTAGCTCGAATAAATGGAAGCGTTTTCTAAGTATAAGGTGGCCACCCGGTCTCGCGCTTTGTTTGCGGAGGACCTTGGAGGTGGTTTTGAACCATCTCAAAATGCTGGAGTGTTTTCGCGCTAATCAGAAGTTTAACATGCATTTGTAACGAAAAAACAATGTAATAGAACATGTCATATGTTTTCATTCAAATCAGAAGTTGGCTCTTAGGCCTTCATACATATATGCCAATGGCTCGTAGCCGGCGTGGCGAAATTGAAAAATGGCGCGAGGCCGAAAAGGTTACATATAGCATTTGCGCAATTGTTGCGCATTCCAAGTTCTTGGTAAGATGTGGCCATCTAAGGTGCGCAATTTGTAGGCCCCTTTGCCTAGGACCTCATGAATCAGATATGGGCCTTCCCATTTAGGTGCCAATTTCCCTGGGCGTTCCGCATTTGACGCTTCGTTGTCGCGAAAGACGTACTCCCCTGGATTGAAGGTACAAATGCGAACCCTTGTGTTGTAGTACCTTTCCAGCTGGGTTTTGTATTTGGCCTCTCTGATTCTTGCGATTTCACGCCGTTCTTCTAACAAGTCTAAGTCTAGACGCCTTTCTGCTTCATTGTCAACCGTGTTGACCGTGGTCATTCGCGGCGAGGGCAAGCCAATCTCTGCCGGGATTACCGCCTCTGAGCCATAGACTAGGCTGAAAGGGGTTTCGCCGGTACTTGTCTTTGGCATGGTCCGATGAGCCCATAAAATGCTTGGGAGCTCATCGACCCATCCGCGCCGCCTTGTTCCTAATCTGGCCTTTATCCCTTCGACGATGCATTTGTTCACACTTTCCACTTGTCCGTTGCCTTGTGGGTGCGCAACGGAGGTGAAAGTGTGTTCAATGTTCATCTCCTTCATCCAGTTCTTAAGATCGTCTGACGCGAAGTTGGTGCCGTTGTCTGTCACGATCTTGAGCGGGAGGCCGAATCTGCATATGATGTGCTCCCATATGAACTTGCGCACAATCATGGCTGTGGTGGATGCAAGGGCTTTGGCTTCTACCCACTTCGTGAAGTAGTCGACAGCTACTATGATGAACTTTACGGCGCCGGGGGCATCCGGGAAGGGTCCTACCATGTCAATTCCCCATTGCTGAAAGGGCCATGCGGTGGACACGGGGATAAGATCATTTTTAGGCCGCAACGTTTTTGGAGCGTGCCTCTGGCAAGAGTCACACTTGCGGATCTCCTTCATTGCGTCAACATGCATACCCGGCCAGTAGTAACCGGCGCTCATGATCTTCGCGACGACCATCCTTGGTCCGGAGTGGATGCCGCAAATCCCTTCGTGGATTTCCCTTATCAAATAATTCGCGTCCTGGGGGTCCACACAGCGCAGTAGTGGTCCCAAGAAGGATTTTCGGTACAAGATACCGTTGTTCATTTCGTACTGTAGGGCTTTGTTTTGGATCTTTCTTGCTTCCGCTTTTTTCTCAGGAAGCACCCCCTCTCCCAAGTATTGGATGATAGGGGTCATCCATGATGTCTGCCCTGTTTCGATTACGTTAACTTGGCGCAGTAAAACCGATGGGTTTTTGAGTACCTCTATCCTTACATCCTTGGCTAGATGTTGAAAGGAGGTCGAGGCGAGCTTGCTCAGGGCATCTGCGGGCTTGTTTTCTGAGCGATTGATATGTATGACTTCGTGGGTTTTGAATTGTTGGAGCAATTCTTTCGCTTGTTCCAGATATAAAGCCATGACTTCACCCTTCGCGTCGTATATGCCATTTACTTGACTGGCTATCAGGAGTGAATCCACATGTGCGCGCAAGTTTTTTGCTCCCATCTTGATGGCGAGGCGTAAGCCTGCCAGAAAAGCCTCATACTCAGCTTCATTGTTGGTGTTCTTGAAGTCGAGCTTAATGGCGTAAGTAAACTCGTGCTTTTCTGGGCTCACTAGACGTAAACCTGCTCCCGCGCCATCTTCATTTGATGCCCCGTCAGTGTAAAGCATCCAAATCTCCTCTGCTGTGTTTTCCTTGGGCGTCTCTACCATCTCGCACTCCTTGATTTTATCAGCCGGCACTTCTGTGATGAAGTCGGCGAGGACCTGCCCCTTAATGGCTGGGCGCGGCCTATACAAGATGTTATGGCCGCCCAGTTCAATGGCCCATTTTGCCAATCTGCCTGATGTCTCAGGCTTCTGAAGTATAGTGCCAATGTGGAAATTGGTAAGCACAGTTATCACATGGCCTGTGAAGTATCGGCGCAATCTTCGGGAGGCGTGTAGTAGCGCAAGAACCAGCTTTTCCATTGTGGAATATCTTGTTTCTGGGTCTGTGAGTATCCTGCTGACGTAATAGATCGGGGTTTGCACGCCGTTCCTGTCTACCAACAATACTGACCCTACTGCCTTATCCGAGGAGGACAAGTACAGCACAAGGGGCTCTTTTTCAAACGGTGCCGTCAGCGTAGGGAGTTCGATCAGACACGCTTTCATTTGTTGAAAAGCTGTTTCGGCTTCCGGGGTCCATTTGAACTCTTGCTTCTTCACACAGTTGCGCAACGTGCTAATGAAGGGATACGACTTTGCGGCGTGATTGGAAAGAAATCGATTTAGCGCGGCCAGCCGGCCGGCTAGTCGTTGCATTTCCTTGATGTTTCTTGGCGAGGGCATTCGTTCTATAGCTTGTACCTTCTCTGGGTTCACCTTGAAACCGCCGTTTGTGACAATGAAGCCCAGAAACTTTCCTTCTTCCATGCCAAAGGAACACTTGGCTGGGTTTAGTTTCATATTTACGCTGCGCAATGAGTTGAACGTTTTTTCGATGTCTTTTAACATTTGGTCCTCTTCGGGACTTTTCACCACTAGATCATCGATGTAAACCTCAATGTGCTTTCCGATGTCACCTGCGAAGGTTTTGTCCATCAAGCGTTGATAGGTCGCGCCTGCATTCTTTAAACCAAAAGGCATTTTGGTGTAGCAGAATATTCCAAGATCAGTCCTGAAGGCTGTCTTGTCTTCATCTTCTAGCTTCATCTGCACTTGATGGTATCCTTTATAGCAATCCAGAAAGCACTTCCATCGGTATGGCGCGAGAGAATCAATTTTTTTATCGATCTCAGGCAAGGAATAGCAATCCTTTGGGCACGCCTTGTTGAGATCAGTGTAATCAACGCACATGCGCCATCCGCCATTTGATTTTTCTACCATCACAGGGTTCGCGACCCAGCTTTGGTATCTTACCTCTCTCAGGATTCCAGCCTTGAGCAGCTCACATACTTGCTCATTCATCGCTTTTGTCTTATCCGCGCCTAGGCTGCGCCTTCGCTGGGCTTTTGGTTCTACAGAAGGGTACGTGTTTAAGCAATGTTCGGTTATGTTGCGCGGGACGCCGGTCATATCTGACGGGGTCCAGGCAAAAATATCCATGTTGCGGAACAGCAGTTGCTTTAAATGTTTTCTGATGTCTGACGAAATGGCGTGGCCAATTGTCACTGTCTGCTCTGGGTATTTGCGGTTTAGGACCCATTTTTCTGGCTCGGTCGTAGAGACCTTCGCCGCTTTTGTTGGGCGCAGCTCTTCAGTTGACATCACTTCTTTCTTGGCGTATATGATTGCGACGCCTGTCTTGGTAGGAAAACCTATGGCAGAATGAGGTGTTGAAGTCACCATGTTTAGTTCGCCTTGTGTTTCCCTTCCAAGAAGCACATCATGCCTTGATTTCACTGGCATTACCATAAAGTTCACATTTGTTGTTCTTGAATGTTTCCCGTCACATAGTGTGACAGGGAAACTGATTTGGCCGAGAGGGAAGACCATTTCGTTGCAAAAGCCGGACAAAGGATAATCGACTGGCTCGAGTCTCGCTTTGTCTTCTTCATCGAATTGATTGAAACATTGTTCGTAGATGATGTCGGCTGTGCTTCCTGGGTCGATGAAGATGTACTCTGTTTCATAGTGACCAATTATACCAGTAATGACGACTGGTCGTGTAGCGCGAGGACCGCCGCGCACTACTGGGAATATGACTTGCTGTTCTTGCCAAGAAGGCTCGTAGGGCCGTTTGCCCTTTTCTCTCGCGGTGTATCTTGGTCCGTTGACCATGTGAGTCTCTAGCCGTCTCACCTTTTTGTGGCTGCCTTCATCATGACGCTGGAGTTGACGGGTGTCCTTGCGTACATTCTTCACTAAATGGCTTAGCTTGCCGCTTTTGAGCGCTCTTTCGATTTCCTGGCGCAAACTGTAGCAGTCATCGGTCAAATGCCCCGAATCTTTGTGAAAATCGCAGTATAAGTTAGGGTCTTGCCCTTTCTTGTTTGTCATCGGCCTTGGCGCCTTGAAATCGACATTCTCCGTCATCAACACCTCTTTTGGAGTTTTTGTGAGCGGAGTCCAGTGTTTGTCGCGGTTGTCGTCTCTGACTGCTTTCTTGTAACCGATTCGGTCAATCGTATCTCGCGCATCTTCTCTGTAACGTGGCCTGTCGTCGCGGCCTCTGGGTCTCTCAGACTTCCAGTCATGACTCTTGTACTTGTTGCGCTTGTTGTTGTTGTTGTCGCGCGGCCTCTCGTTTGCTCTTGAAAATCGATCTTCGGAGTAATAACCCTTTCCACCAGCAAGGGACTCCTCGGTTTGCGCGACGATCTTTGCTGCTTCCATCAGTTTATCCCACTCTTTTGGCATCCCATCTTTGCCTGTGATGGTTCTAATGAGGCTATCACAGCGTATAGCCTTCTTGAAGTGGCAGCGCATGAGTTGCTCACTGACGCCGCCAATCTCTAAACATTCTTTGTTGAAACGCGTGATGAAGTCCTCCAGACCTTCACCATCCCTTCGCCATATGTCTTCTACTTCCGCCGTATCACGCTGATAGCGACGTTGTTGGCTAAAATAGCTTAAGAATTGTGTCTTGAAGTCTGTCCATGACTTAATTTTTCCGGGCGGAAGGCTGTCAAACCAGGCGCGAGCCGCTCCGGTCAGCGTTTGAATGAACAGGTGGCACCACATGGGCATGTTCCAACCTCCCATGCAGCCCACACTCGTGAATGTTCTGACGTGGTCGTCTGGGTCAGTCAACCCATTGAATTTCCCAACGGTTGGGGGTAGCTTCTCTCGTGAGAGTGGTGCGAGTGCGATTTTCGGGATAAACTTGGAGTGTTCCGCAGCTTCCGCTGGCCTGTAAGCCAGGCGGAAATCTCTTTCAGCCTCTTCTGTATAGCCAATGTGTTGTCTTGGCTTATAGTACTCGTGGTTTTTTGGTAAACGATTGAAGACTGACGACTCTTCATCACCTTCCCATGTAGGATCATATGGGTCGGTTTCTTCCCATTCATTGTTCATGTTGCGCGGCGTGAGCCGGCTGTGAACAGGGCCTCGTTGAAGGTTCGACGGATATTCATAGTGACTATCCGTTTCCCCTCTTGTATCGCGCGTGTCTTGTACGCTTACACGTCTTGTAGGGGGAGGCCTGTTGGTTCTGCCTTGAAGATTGGCTGGTGGTGGCATTTGGCGCACCCCCTGACTAGGAGGAGTGACCAAGGACGGTTCTGCCGTCAACACTGCTTGCTGCGCGATGAGCGATTGGTATGCTGCATTGATAGTGGCGATGTTCTTGGCATACCACGAGGCTGGGGTTTCGCCCTCTGGTAAGCCAAGTAATGCAGATACATTTTGAGGTGGCACCGGGTTGGACGGTCCTTCGCCGTTGTTACCTGGGGTAGCCATTTGTGTGATACGGGTAACGCTCCCGCGCTGACCCCCCGTGTTGGTGATCTCAACTTCACCTATCTCTTCGATTTGGGCTTGGAGGTTTTGGACTCCTTCACCCAAGGCCGTGTTGGAGTTGGCTCCGAAGCCGAACTCTGGAAAGATTCCTTGACCGGTCATAGTCGAAGGATGAAAAGATGTCAAAGGCTCAAATAAAGAAGATGAGGGTGGTTATAGAAAAAATCGGTGGGCGCCAATGAAGAAACACGGGTTCTAATTAAGGTATTAATTAGATGGGTTTATGTTCCTTTCATAGAGGTTAATCTTCTTTTAGGTATTTGAGCTCCGACTGGTTACTCAACCTGCAAAACAGAACACCGTTACTCGTTAAGAGGGGAATGTGGGGGTTTCCCTCTTAACCGGGCTCCGGCGTGAGAATAAGCGATTGCTTTGAGAGTAATTAAGTAGTAAAGAGTGAGAGCCGAGAGAATAGAATGCTTAACCTGTGAAGTAAGGTCTCTATTTATAGCCGGAGAGGTGTAAGAGGTTGTGGGCTGATGGGCCTTGGGCCAGAAACGGACAACAACGAATATGCTCTTTGCCTCGCTGGCCTCGACTGCTTAGTGGCTTCTAGATGCTCGTCGGTGCTGGCGCACCTTGATTGGAGCCACGTGTCATTGTTGTCGGCCTTGTTGTCCCTTCTGTCATCAGCAGACAAGTGGAGATCGTGGGACAGTTGTCCCCGTCTCTTGATTGGTGCCATGTAGGCGTCCTTGTGTACTTATCGTCAGAAGATCGTGGCGCACGATTGAACAGAGCCTGCTGGACGCTCATTGGCTCTTTTTACTGCCACTTGTACCCTGTGTACCTCTGTAGGTAACAGCGCGTCTTCCTATGGAGAGGATTTTGTTTGGTGGCAACTAACCCGCGCGGGGTTAGTGTGTTCACTTATACCATTGTTTTTATACTAAGTGTTGCTATCTGAGTTCATTATGTACTCTTTCTCGCGCGGGGCTAAGTCATAATGTGACGTAAGCTGCGCGAGGCTGTTATTATCAAGTTGTTATGCTAAGGAGTATGGTCTCACGTGCAACCTGTTATGAGGTTTGCGCGACTTTTTGGGACCATACCCCTTCAATATTGGTCTTAACTTTAAATTTTGATTGCACTTTGTTTCCAGGTTTTACTTAAAGTAACTGTGGTTCTTCGTCTTGAAGGTACAATTGTTGACAAGGAAAGAGGATTCTCAAGGTAAAATTGATCATTGCCATCTCAATTTGGCTCAAAACAGGTAGGTCGGGTAACGGCTATTGTGGTTAAAGACGAAATGAAAAGATTACTATTCGTCTTTATAGTAATAAAAGGAAAGATGGACTGTTGAAATTATTTGAATTGTGACCTAATGACCGGATTATAGAAGTTAATTTAGCTAAAGACGGGCATAGTAATGATTATAATTCGTCTTTGTACTGAAGGTTTAACTGAAACAGATGCAATGTCATTAAATGTTTAAAGTTATGTTATACATGATTGGAAGTTTATGTGTAAAATAGTTGAATTCACACTTTAGACATGTGACTAATTATATCTTTCATTATTTTTCGTCTTATTATGAGTTGGATATGGAAGGTATGAATGCAGAATGAATGTATGTCTCCTGTATTTATATGCTTTGATCAGTTATAATCATAATTTGTTTGCCTATACAGATTCATGATATCAGTGTGCTTGTGAGGTTAGACCCGCTTGGAAGGATTTGAGAAGCTATTTGATTGCAAAAGGACGCAAACGATTTGAAGTTTATATCTGCACTATGCCCGAAAGAGATTACGCATTGGAAATGTGGAGGTTGCTCGATACTGGGACCCACCTAATCACTCCAAAGCAACTATTGAACCGTGTTGTATGTGTCAAATCAGGCATGTCTTTTATTTTAACTAAGAAAAATATCCTAGGTTGTGTTTGGTGTATGGAGTTTAGAAATGGATATGAAAGTGATATCCAAAAATTTTGAAATTTTATTTTTTATGTAGGTGCACGCAAATCGTTGTTGAATGTGTTTAAAGATATGGTAATTGACGATAGATTAAAAGTTTGGGAAGAAAAAGATCAACTGTGAGTTCATGTGGTGCCTGCTTTTACTCCTTATTATGCTCCTCAAGCAAAGGTATTGTAAAATTACATTCTTAGTTTCTTCGTTTATTTTTTATTATTAATTTTCTAATTTATTAATAATATGCTTTGTTTATAGACTGCAAATGCTGTTCCAGTTCTGTGTGTGGCAAGGAACGTTGCATGTAACGTTAGAGCTGGTTTTTTTCAAGTATGATGTTTATTTAAATAAAAAAATATCAGATTTTTATTGCATACATAATACACGTGAAGAATGGTTTATTTACTTATTATGTGTTGTTGTTCAGAGAATTTGATGAGAATTTTATAAGGAGGGTTACTGAACACACTATGAAGATGAAGTTTTGAATCTACCGTCTGCACCTGATCTTTGCAGTTATCTAATGCCAGAGGTGAGTAAATAAGAAAGCGACATTTAGAACTTTTTTAGTTCTTGCTTATTATTTAAACATTGTGTTTCGATCGTTATTTCCCTGTGGTTTGTCCACTTATATTATTTCAGGCTAAATTTCAAAATTGTACCATGTTCCTCCTTGACATTCTCGAAACGTGTCATATCAGTCCAAAAAAACTCACCTCAGTTAAAAAGTTCAGTTAGTTCAGGGGTAAAATTGTCATTTTACAGAAGTTTAAAAACTCACCTCTGGTTCAAATAAAGTGTGTTGCCCCAAACAAAAAGTATATTAATTTTTGTTATCTCTTTATTCAGCTGAAATTGTTATGCGAATGGTCATGTCATAAATCTGAATTAATCGATGTTCGGTTGATGATGATGAGATCGATGTCACCTAAGGGAAATTCATCAAAACGACATCAGCTTCTCATCTCTTATTATAGGTTGTTATATAGATTATAGATGTTCGTTTGATGATTTTGAGATCGATGTCAGCTAAGGGATAATCAGTCAATGATGTTGATGAGATGCTTCTCACCTGAGACTAAAACTATGGTGTTTTTCTTGTCCTTTCAACATGAGGCTATGATGATTTTGTAGATCTGATTAAACATTGAATGAAGATAGCATTATGGTATGGCAAGGTTGTAGGATGGTAGTTGTTCATGCAACCTCTCTTGCAGCCATGGTGTTGTCATCTTTATGCATAATCTGAGCCTGTCATTCTGACAACTCGAATGTTTTGCAAGTTCACAATCAATGACCTTCGCCGACGCTGTGTTGTTGATTAAGGTTTTGAAAAGCAATCGTGTATAATCGTTGTCACATCTATACAAGAAAAGGGAGTTTGGTTGGTCTGAAATGTCTATTTAGCTGTATCTGAGGACGCTGGTAAGTTTTCCTATTTAGCTGTGTTTTGTTTTCATGTGGTCGTGTGGCTATGGTGGTTTTACCAACAGATCTTGCTGAATTACACCCACTGTATGTGATGTTGCTACCGAGGCACTGTTATTATATACAATATTATATAGATTAAATTGGATTTATGACATCAGTATGGACAATGTGGCATATCTCAGTGATTGACACGTAAGTAAAGTGACCTCACTTTGCTTACGTGTCAACTTTTGAGATATGCCACATTGTCCATGCTGATGTCATAAATCCAATTTTAATCTAAATAATCTATTTATATTTATATTTATACTATCTATAATAAGAGACTTCAGCATGATGTAAATCTGCCTACGTGTCAACTCCTAAGCTATGCCACATGTACATGCTGATATCATAATTCTATTTTTTAATTGTAATATATAATATAACATTTTATTATTATTATTATTATTATGAGAAGAAAGAGTGAAGAAGAAAGAGAGACTTCAGATATGATTACTTCTCACAGGTGAATTAAATGCCGATTTCATCTCCCAATGCATATTGTAAAGTGCATTTTTCTTGTCCTTTCAAGATGAGGCTATGATGATTTTGTAGATCTGAGTAAAAATTGAATGAAGATAGCATTATGGTATGGCAAGGTTGTAGGATGGCAGTTGTTCATGCAACCTCTCTTGCAATCATGGTGTTGTCATCTTTATGCACAATCTGAGCCTTGCATTATGACAATACAAATGTTTTGTAAGTTCACCATGAAAGACCTTCGCTGATGCTGTGTTGGTGATTAAGGTTTTGAAAAGGAATCGTGTATAATCCTTCTGACATCTATACAAGAAAATGGTGTTTGGTTGGTTTGAGATGGGTATTTAGCTGTATCTGAGGACGCTGGTAAGTTTTCCATTTTTTCGTTTGTAGATCGGTCATATAAATTGACGTTTGGACCTGGTTCCTGTGAATTTGTCACATTCTCCTACAGATCATGACGGTTAGTCTCAATTCTTTATTGTTGTTCACTCTGAAAGATAAGGTACTTTTACCATCCCTGAAGATGTTCTTGGTCTGTTTGTTCTTAGTCGTGATTGGTCATATTTAGCTGTATGTTTTTTGGTTGGTTTTGTTTGTGGTGATGATTTTTGGGTTGTTGTAGATGATGTTTATAGATTCAATGAAGGCAATCTGGATGATGTTTATAGATTCAATGTTGTTTGTTTGTTTTTCATTCATTTTACTTTTCTCTTAAATGTGTTTTCATGATAATAGCAATTTGTTGATTACGATGACAGTTAGTTTGATAAGCAACAAACCGGTGTACACATGTGGAGGCTGCGGTGCAACACTTCAAGGTTGGTAGAATATAACTAACTATTTGTGTTTTGTTTATTTTTTTTGGAACATTTTGTTTGTTTTTATGTTTTAAGATTTTAATGTGTTAATACAGCGAAGAAGCGGAATAACAGTACAATTGACACCACATTACACAGACTGGACAACAATTCTTCAGGAAAAACCGGTTAGTGCATTCAGAAGTTAATAATGTGAATTATGGATTGCTATTAAGATGTTTGTAAATTGGTTCTTTGTTGTTAGCTGATGTTGAGATTCTTGAATCAGTGAAAATCCGGTGCCATATAAATAAGTACAGGTTATACTTCAAGCTTTTTCGATCTCTCTTCAGGCGGATAGGTGGCTTTGGGAGGTATGAAAAACAGAATTGATAAATTTAGGGAAAATGGGATTGAAAGATGATTAGCCAACAGTAGAGGATCTCATTCTATAGCCTCGATAAATTCAGGGGTGTTTTCAAATAATGCTTCCTAGATGTTTGAAGCCCGATAAATGTCCAAAGAAGCAGCACTGTGGACATTTTTCGTTCTTTGTTGGTTTTCAAACATCTAGGAAACCATTATTTGAGAACACCCTTGCATTTATCGGAGTTGTAGAATGAGATCCTCTACTGTTGGTTAATCATCTTTCAAACCCATTTTCCCTAAATTTATCGATTTTGTTTTTCATGCAAGGACATAATCTATTTTTTAGTATTTGTTTTCGCAATGACCCATGTTCAAAGATAACTTATGTTTCAGACTATACAAAGATTGCCTCTTGGTTATTATAAGGTTAAATTTTAAATTAATATGGTCTCATTTGTTAATAAGTTTATAATTATACTTAAGCCATCACATTCTTTTTGTTAGGTCTCAATGCATCTAATGACAGCAACCATCATTGAGCCATCATATTCTTTCCGTTTACATATCAGGTAATGGTTTTCCTTAATACATCTCGAAAATTAGGTTGTTATGTATGATTTTTCAATGTGGTTTTGAAACTTATTGGATAGTAATTGTCTCCACAAAAACATAGAAATATTTTGGTTTTGTGGCGCAGATTGTTTACTACATTATCAAGCAAAGAGAAAGAAGAAGACTTTATGGCAATGAAAGGGTGTAAACTCCCTCAAAGATCTAAGAAAAGAGCCAAAATGATTCAAAGAACCTTACTTGCAATGGAGGTAGAAGACAAGTGTGTTATTACTCATGTTCAAGATAACTTTTTTCGTGTTCATGTGAGCAAGAAGAGAGGAAGACACAAAGGATGTGTCAAACACAGTTCAGATGATACAGATTCAGGTAAGAAGAAGAAACAGAAGCAACCAGTGATAGTGTTTTGGTGGAAAACGTGGAGGGGTCGGTCACATTGTCAAGGGTTGTCAGAAATGAAATAGCATTTCCTGACAACGCTCGACAATGTGACCGACCCCTCCACGTTTTCCACCAAAACACTATCACTGGTTGCTTTTTCAATAGAGGGTTTCTTCTTATTACCTAAACCTGTATCATCTGAACTGTGTTTGACACATCCTTTGTGTCTTCCTCTCTTCTTGCTCACATGAACACGAAAGAGGTTATCTTGAACATGAGTAATAACACACCTGTCTTCTACCTCCATTGCAAGTAATGGAAAGAAGGTGCTCATTGAAAAAGTAATGGAAAGAAGGTGCTCGTGTTCCATATTGTGATAGCAAACTTATGCGCCTCTTACATGGAATATTGTGTTTTGATCAAGTGAATGAGGCTCCGTTGAGAGTGTGAGGGTTTCTTATAATAACCTCCCTTTTACCCTTTGATCTTCTGATCATATATGAGTTGATGATCTTCTTATATTGTGTTTTGATCAATTGAATGAAGCTCTGTTTGCTTTACTTTTTTGCTGCTTTTAATTATTTGAAAGTAGGAGGCTGTGATGATATAATGTAACATCATAATTTACATATAGATGTAGACAAAAACTTTTATCATGATACTTATAATACTAACACATATTGTTTTTAACATTGTTTTATAAAGATATGTAACTAAACACAAACAATTTAAATGATATATTATAATCTATTTTTTAATATTTGATTTCGATGGTTATTAAACCTACCCGTGTGTTTACACGGGTCCTACAACTAGTATAAATAAAGGTAAAATGTAAATAGAATATTAGGGAACCGTACAAAAGGGTTGATTGAAATCACTGCACACACATCACCCGCTAGTAAAAAAATCTTAAAATATTTTATAGTTTTATTAGTTTGTTCTTAATTTATTTGTTTATATTATTTTTTTATTAGTTACTTTCAATGGAATGCACAGTCAAAGTATTTTTATAGATTATATTATAGTAAACTGCCATTTTGGTCCCTAAGGTTTGGTTACTTTTGACACTTTAGTCCAAAACTCAAACCTTTTGCATCTGGGTCCCTGTGGTTTCAGTTTTATTACCATTTTGGTCCAAAAGTGAAATCAGTTCATATTTTGTCTTATAAAATCCTGCTATTTTGTTCTTTTCCTCATGGGCAAAATGGTTATTTTAATTAAAACAATAAAATCATGTTTTTCTCTCTATTTTATCCGTTTGTGTCACACCCCGATATTTCCACGTATTACCGGTGGGCCCGGTGGGGAGTATCATGACGTAGTTGATATCATCATAGTCAAACAACACAATTTTAAAATGCACAGCGGAAGCAAAAGATGAATCACATTACAAATCGAATAAATAGTAATATCAAAGTATCATAACGGACTGTAATGGATCCATAGGCGGATCGAAAGGTAAAAAGATTATTGTTCAACAGACTTTAACATCTAAAGCTTGCAAGACTTGATTAATGATGCCAGGAGTAGCCAGCCTATTTCGTCTAGTACCTGCACTTAGCCTTTTTGGAAAATACGTCAGTTTACACTGGTAAATACAATTTAACTGACTCATTTTGAAAAGAGTTTTAAGAAAATTAGTTTGAATGCACGAGGCACAAAATATATTTTATAACTTGGGACAATTATTTAAAAATAATCTTGTATACAGTTTTACTTATTTGTCGTCCATTAGTACCGGTTAGAAGAGCCGGTTAGGATTAATTGACACGCCACAGGTATAATGCCCACAAGGTTGATTCCTTTAAGTGGATTACCAGTTTTTACATAATGCAGCTGTCAGGTGTATGCCTACACCCCGTGCTTAGGTCGTGGCCATTTCTTTGAATGATGCCAAGGATATCCGGGACATGGTCATTTAACCCCCAAAGGCCATACGCCAAATAATATAGATTAAAACAGGTTATGTAAATGCATTAATCACAATACGATTTAAATGACTACACACCCGACCAAGCGGTATTATTATAATACCGTATCCCAAGCCCGTATTGGGAAAATAAGTTAAAAGTATTTACCTGAGCAAGTATAATTCACAACAGCAAGTGCACGTAGCTTTTACCGGGCTCCTAATCTGGAACGAAGGTTTTTAATAACCTATTAGATTTCTAACGGGTCTTTAATTAAGCCTAAACTTAGACCGGTTAGTTTTAAAAGAAGACACGGTTCAAAACGCATGATTAAGTGAAGACCGGATTAGAATGTGGTTTAGACCCGACAAGTTTGCATACTTGTTTAATATGGGTAAACTAAACACATTCTGGATTTGAGATAAAAATGATAAGGTTTGACCCGTTTCGGCTAACTTATGCAAACTAGTTACAAAAACCGATCCGAACGCGAAAAGTGCGTAACGGGTAACCAATTGAATCATGAATAGGTTTCCTGAGTTAATATGCCTTAAATATGTTGTGATATCAGTAGGATACCTTCCATTATGCCCAAAATGAATTTAAACTCAAATTATGCCCTGTAGGGGTATTTTGGTTATTTTAAAGCTCATAAAAGAAATTAATTATAAATCTGAGTTTCAGGTCTGATATAATCAGTAAAAACATTTATTTTTATAAGTCATAACAGTAGGGTATTACATATATGTGAAATTTATCATTTATAACCAAACTATGCACTTTAGGGGCATTTTGGTAATTTCACAAAAGCTTAAAAGGTCAAATCTGGAAATCTGAGTTTAAAACTTTTGCTTACTGTTAAAGTATAAAAATTTGCTAAAAATATCAGTAGGTATCAAACCTTATATGTTAGAAATAGTTTTATCTTATACTATGCGTTAAAAACGCGTAAAAAGGCGATTTTAAGTGATTTCTGGGTTTTATATGAACAACTGATATTTTTATCATTCCAGAAAGCTTAAAATGTTTTATTTATCATATAAAATCAGTATCAAAAGGTTTGGGGTCAAAATGTTATGTAAAACTCATTTTATAGACCGAAAGGGCAAAACCGACAATTTCCGAATTAAAGCTATAACCCTATGTTATGCTCAGCCTAAAAATAAATAAAAATCTTTAAAAATCCCAAAATTTATTTTATATCAGAAGATAGAAAGTTTGGTATTAAAAATTGGGTTTAGATAGGCTTTATGCTAATTACGCCGTTTAATTAATAAAAGCTTCTTAATTACGATATTGAGCATAACTCCTAATCTAGACGTCAAACTGATGTGAAAATTTAAGGACATGTTTATAATTCAGTAACCAAGGTTATTGTCTTTTCAAATTTTCAAAATTCT
Source organism: Helianthus annuus (assembly GCF_002127325.2). Classification (NCBI taxonomy): domain Eukaryota; kingdom Viridiplantae; phylum Streptophyta; class Magnoliopsida; order Asterales; family Asteraceae; genus Helianthus; species Helianthus annuus. The sequence continues at coordinate 139,559,292 of NC_035440.2, forward strand.
CGTTTTAAGGTCAAAAGGGCATCACGGTCAACATTTAGGCATATAACGGAAACATGCATATGAATCGGATAACTAATGAACCAAGTTGTATAATCACAGAGGGTTATACTAGCATGTAACCTGGTCCTAATAAAGCTCTAAGGCATTTCTAAACTATGCTCTAATAGGTCGGAACTGAAAGTCAAAGTAGAAGTCCACTTATGCGACTTTCGGTTCCGAACCGAGCTTAAACTGAAAATTGTCGGGTTGAACATGTTTAGACTTGTTCTTACATTAATTACCAAGTTATATTAATGATAAAACAGGTTGCATGGCTTTTACATTGTTAATTATGTGTTTATTTGAAAATTAGCTTTCTGTTGACTTTTTATAATTAACTTTGACCCGACAATTGACCTAGTTAGAGTGGGAATCAGAGAGTACCCTTTTAAGGGTTTATTAACCACATAATTACCAACTCATAGGTACTTTCAATTCGAGATTTGACTGGACAAATTATGATTAATCACGAAGTCAACCTTAATTACGACGGTTTGACTTTAGGCTAATAAACTAAGTAAAACTGAATTAAGAAAGGTTAAGGACACTTACTGAAGTCCTATGCACGACTAATGACCTCTAGGAAGTAGTCTTGAGCTCCAAAAATCTTCAGGAAAGAAGTTATGAAAGTTTGCAAGTGATGTGCTCAATGTTTCAACAAATAAGCTTCTAATATAGGAATTTTAATGCAACAAGATCATGCCAAGCCAGTCTACAGGTGTTATATGATGCTTACAGGTGCCCCCTATGCATGAAATACCATTGAGGCAGCCCCTGGTATGTAAAACAAGACCTTAAAGTCGGTTAAACAGGCTAAACTGTCAGCTGCCAAAGTTTTCTATCACTGGCAGGCTCACACGGCCCGCGTAAGAGTCCACAGGGACTTACGCGGCCTGTATCAATGCTCAGAACAAGTTAAACAAGTTTCATTCATTACATTTCAACCCCTGGTCCTTTTAAAAGTGGTTTTAATCTCCCATTTTGCACTTTTAACCTTCTAATTTGATTTTTTAAGGACCTTAAGAGTTAACGCAACTTTGTTAAGTCCTTTGTTAGTTTTATGTTCACCCGAAAAGCCTTAAATTTCAACGTTGATGCTTTTAACCCCTCATATACGAATGCTATCATAACTTTCTCATACTTTATCGAAACCTTGTGAAATTTTTATCACTTATTCTAGTGAGTATAATTAATCATTACAAAGCTTTGGGTTTGCTAAAAGGTCACTCAGAGGTATAAATTAAACATGTTGAACCCTTGTAGTTTGTAATCTCTCACTTTCTTCCACAATTAGCTTCGTATGATCCATAATTCATTCGTTTAAGGGTATAAACATCGTGTAGGGTTATTGAAAGGTATATTTATCCATTGTTGACTCTTTGAATCCTTTTACACATGTAGATTCTTCATTTGTCAACTTTAGTCCCTCATAAGTAATCTTTTACATGTTTAAAGTCCATGACATGTGTCGATATAATATTGGACATGAATTTTCGAGGTGTTACATCCTCACCCCCTTAAAAGAAATCTTGACCTCGAGATTTACTGAAATAAACGAGGGTACTTTTCTTTCATTGTGGACTCTACCTCCCACGTGTACTCGGGACCTCTGCGGGCATCCCATTTAACTTTCACAATTGGCACTTGCTTCCTTCGAAGCTTCTTAACCTGTCGATCCTCGATCGACAAAGGTTTTTCCACAAATTTCAAGCTCTCATCTATGTGCACATCCGTATGTGGTATGACTAGCGATTCATCATCTAGACATTTCTTTAGATTGCAGATGTGGAATACATTATGAAAACCACTGAGCTCTTCAGGTAAGTTTAATTTATAAGCCACTGTTCCTACACATTCGATGATCTCGAATGGTCCTATATACCTTGGGCTTAACTTACCTTTCTTCCCAAATCGCATCACCCCTTTCCAGGGTGATACTTTAAGCAAAGCCTTATCACCTACCTCGAACTTTAGAGGTTTACGCCTTTTGTCTGCGTAGCTTTTCTGCCTATCTCTGGCAGCTTTGAGACGATCCCTTATCTGTACAATCTTGTCTGTAATCTCCAGGACTATATCAGGTCCTGTTAGTTGGACATCTCCAACTTCTGCCCAACAAACGGGCGTTCTGCACTTCCTTCCATACAAGGCTTCGAATGGTGTAGGTTGAATACTAGAATGATAACTATTATTGTATGAAAATTCGATTAATGGAAGATGATTATCCCAACTTCCACCAAGATCAATAACACAAGCTCTTAACATATCTTCCAGTGTTTGAATTGTTCGCTCGCTTTGACCATCCGTTTGCGGATGATAAGCAGTGCTGAAGTTCAGTCGGGTGCCTAAGGATTGCTGAAAACTTTTCCAAAAATGCGAGGTATACCTTGTATCCCTATCAGAAATGATTGATACTGGCACCCCGTGGAGAGATACAATCTCATCCACGTACAGCTAAGCTAACTTATCTGAGCTGTGTGTTTCCTTAATATCATTCCCTTTATTCGTCTTTGGTAACTTGGTGATAAAATCCATTGTCACCATCTCCCACTTCCAGGTGGGAAGTTCAGGCTGTTGTAGTAAACCTGACGGCTTTTGGTGTTCAGCTTTGACTTGTGCGCACGTCAAACATTTGGCTACATAGGTAGCTATAGACTTCTTTAAGCCTATCCACCAATAATTTGCCTTCAGATCCTGGTACATCTTGTCAGCTCCAGGATGAACGGAGTATTTAGAACTGTGGGCTTCCTGGAGGATAACATCCTGAAGTCCTCCATAAATTGAAACCCATATTCGTCCATTTAATCTCAGAATTCTGTCCTTGCCATAGGATAACTGCTCAGCAGTTACTCCTAACTTTTCATCAGGATAGTGAGCTTCTAATACGGCTTGTTTTTGTGCGGCTAATAACCTTTCGTTTAAACTATTCTTTAATTCAATGCTCTTGGCATTGATTCTTATAGGCTTCACCCTTTCCTTTCTACTTAAAGCATCGGCAACCACATTCGCCTTACCTGGATGGTATCGTATCTCACAGTCATAATCATATAAAGTTTCCATCCACCGTCGCTGCCTCATATTTAAGTCCTTCTGATTGAACAAATGTTGGAGGCTCTTGTGATCAGAATAGATCATGCACTTTGCACCATACAAATAATGTCTCCACAGTTTTAGTGCAAATAAAATGGCACCCAACTCCAAGTCATGGGTGGTGTAGTTCTTCTCGTGCACCTTTAACTGTCGAGAAGCATAGGCAATAACTTTGCCTTTTTGCATAAGCACACATCCCATACCGGTGTGTGATGCATCACAATAAACCACAAATTCTTCGATTCCATCAGGCAACGTCAATACATGAGCATTGCTCAACTTCTGCTTAAGAATATCAAAAGATTCTTACTGTTTTGGACCCTAGTCAAACTTGCTATTCTTGCGAGTTAATAAAGTCAAGGGTGCTGCAATTCCTGAGAAGTTTTCAATAAACCGCCTATAGGATCCTGCCAGTCCTAGAAAGCTGCGAATCTCCGTGGGCGTCTTTGGCTCTTGCCAATTCATAATAGCTTCAATTTTAGCGGGATCCACTTGGATACCACGCTCACTAACAACATGTCCAAGAAATTGGACTTCAAGAAGCCAAAATTCACACTTTGAAAACTTGGCATAGAGCTTTTCTTGTTGAAGCAGTTTCAGAATGCATCGGAGATGCTTCTCATGGTCAGCTTGACTCTTCGAGTAAATGAGAATGTCATCGATGAAAACGATGACAAAATTTATCTAGGTAGGGCTTGCAGACGCGATTCATGAGATCCATGAATGCTGCAGGTGCATTAGTGAGCCCAAAAGGCATCACCAAGAATTCGTAATGACCATAATGAGTCCTAAATGTAGTCTTGTGCACATCTTCACCTTTAACCTTCAGTTGATGATAGCCTGACCTCAAATCGATCTTAGAGAAGTAACTTGCCCCTTGCAATTGATCGAACAGATCGTCGATCCTGGGCAATGGATACCTATTCTTGATAGTGACTTCGTTAAGCTCGCGATGATCGATGCATAGATGCATCGATCCATCCTTCTTCTTTACAAACAGGATTGGCGCTCCCCAAGGAGACGAACTAGGTCTAATGAAACCTTTGGCTAACAAATCATCTAGTTGGGTCCTCAACTCTTTCATTTCTATTGGTGCCAACCTGTAAGGCGCTCTTGCAACCGGCGCTGCTCCATGGATGATGTCAATTCTGAATTCTACTTGCCTATCTGGTGGTAAACCCGGTAGTTCTTCAGGGAAAACTTCTGGGTACTCAGAAATGACAGGGATATCTTCAACCTTGGGCTTCTGCTCATCAATAGTCACCTGTGCCATATAAATGACACAACCCTTCTTCAGACACCTTGATGCCTTGAGCATAGACACTTGCTCAGGCAACCCATACTGGGTATCTCCCTAAATGGTAAGTGGCTCACCAGACGGAGTCTTGATCACCACTTGCTTCTTGTTGCAAATGATCCGGGCTTGGTTATGAGATAACCAGTCCATACCTATAACTATATCAAAACCGGCTAACTTCAAGGGAAGGAAGGATAACGGGAAGGAGTGGTTCCTAATGGATATAACACACCCATCTAACACAATTGAGGCTGTCTCTATGGTACCATCAGCTAATTCTACCTCATATTTCACGCTTAAGGTTTTAACAGGTAAATTCAGCAAGTTACAAAACTTATTATCTACAAATGACTTATCAGTTCCTGAATCAAATAGCACTCTTGCATAAACATCATTTATAAGGAAAGTACATGTTATCACATTATCGTCCTGAACAGCTTCTCATGCATCCATTCGGAAGACCGTCGCATTGGTCCTCTTGGCTTCCTCAGGATTTTTGGCGTATTTAGGGCAGTTGGTCTTAATGTGCCCTTTTCATTGCAGTTGTAGCACGTAGCATCCTTAATTTTCTTGAAATCTACCGTCTTGTGCTCCTTGGACTTGCATAACCCACATGCAGATGGTCCTGATTGAGACTTGGACTCAAGCATGCATTTCCCAAAGTGACGTTTCTGGCAAGTCTTGAACTTTGGCTTTTCATCTGTCTGATGACTACCTTTGTTGGACCCAGACTTCTTCTTATGGTCCATGCTACTCTTATGCTTCTTCTCAGATCGCCGTGAGTTATCTTCCTCACGCTTTCTCTTACCCTCTTCCGAATTCTTAAGCGATCTCAGCCTGACCGCATCCAAAGTAAGAGACAGAGATAGATCAGCTGCTGACCTAAAAGTAGCAGGTCTACACGCCTTGACACTGGCCTTGATCTCTGGGGCTAAACCCCCAATGAAGCGAGCAATTCATTTGGGTTCCGGTTTTACCAGATACGGAACCAGCCGAGACAGGGTATTGAAGCTGGTGAGGTAAGCTTGACAATCTAAATTCTTCATCACCAATGATAAGAAATCTGATTCAATCCTTTCAACCTCGTGCTCAAGGCAGTAATTCTCCTTAATGAGAGCGACAAACTGATCCCATGTCAGATTGTAGAGTGGGACCTTTCCAACAGCTTGAATGAGAGACTTCCACCATGCTAGTGCCTCTCCCTTGAATGATTGGGATACATACTTTACCATATCCCTTTCAGCACAACCACTGATATCAACCACGGTGTCCATTTCATCTAACCAAATCATACAGTCAATCGCTCCCTTCTCCCCAGTGAAATCCCAGGGTTTGCAAGAAACAAAGTATTTATAAGTACAGGACCTGGTACATGGTTCATGGTCAAATACTATCCTCTTGGATGGAACACTGTGTTGATTCGAGGAATGTTGAACATCCTCTTTCTTGGGCTCATCTTGCTGAGAGGGTGGCTTACTGTGTGCCTCAAATTGAGTCTTAGGTTTGGAATGCGGTGCGGATAGGGTCCTGCTTCGAGTCCTGCTAGATTCATTAAACTGCCGCTCCATAGCTTTTGTAACAGCATTATCTATTAAGGCTTGCAGTTCAGCACCGGTCACATGTATCCTAGTATTCTCATGGTTTTCCAGGGGATGACTGTTTACTTCTTCCGACCTAGCCATGTAGCTTAAATGCTACATAAAAGAAAAATAATGACAAGGTTTATTTAGAAGCTTATACAGTACTATCGTTCTTGACGATTTATTAACCATGGTATCAATAACCATTTTGGTTAATTTGTTAGGTATATATATATTTAGGATCTTTATTATAATCCTTAATTATAATTAAATAATAGCACAAAAGGGCCTAGTCACAGGGACATAATTAATTTATAAGCCAAGATTTTATAGAATCGAGGCATTAAGGCTTGAATCAAAGTTCATTACCTTTTCTTGACAGGGAGTCGTGGACCACCACTGTCTTTAGTCTCCAAGGACGGTAATTATGGCCCGTAGGCACTTCATCCCTAATGGATTATTATATAAATAAGGAGGGAATTGGAATAATCCAATTTAAAGATGACTTGTGTGATTTTATCGAACCACATTTTCCCAAGAATGTTAACATGTTTACAGATGTTAACAAGGATTTGAATCTTTTAAATAGGTTTTACCATCTTGGCCATATCTAGAATGACATATGGCTAGGTTTTACCTTTAAGATTATTTTTAATATTTAACGCAGAACAATCCTAATTGAGATGTTAATAAGGATCTGAATCTAATTGAGGAACTACCATCTTGGCCCTGTCTTAAAATGACACATGGGCTAGGTTTTGTCCTTTTTAGATTTTGCCATTTTAATAAAATGATAGATCTTATAAAAGGAATGTCATTTTTCATTTATTTCATATTTTATGTTTATGCATATAATTAAAAAAAATGAAAATTTAAATTAAACCATTCCACTACAAAATTTAAACAAGTACAGGTTTGCCCTAAACGGGACTTCTAAATGAAATAACTTGCCCGCGCAGGGGCTAAACAGAAAGACATGCCCACGCAAGGGCTGAATACAAAAAGATATACCCATGCAGGGGCTGAATACAGAAACAATTTTCCACGCAGGGACTTGATTACAACATAAATAAATAAATAAGGATCTTCAAAAATCCCTTCTCTTGGTCTTCCCCTTGATTAGGCTTGCCAAACCTTTGAAGAAGCCTTGGTTGTTCCTGCGTTCTGCTTGAACTTCCCGCTCTACCTAACTCAACCTATCGAGAACCTCCTGTTGCCGCTCTGGCGGGATCAATTGTGGCTGCGACGGCTGCTGATGTGGAGGTTGAGGAGGTAGCGGTTGTTGGTACCCATAAGCTGGGTATCCAACTCCCAAGGAGCTCCATAAGGCCCCTCAGGGTGGAGAGCATTGTAATCCCATGCTGCCTGGTATGGGTCAACCTCAGCATATTGTAGTTGGTGTGGGCCGGCTGCTCAAAGGGATTATACGCCGCTGAGCTGGCGTATGCAGGAATTGGGTTACCAAAACCCAATGGTGGTGGCGCGACAGGCGCGGAGTCAACCTCAGAGACGGGGTTTGAAGGCCCTCCCATCTGCGGGTCTTCATGGAGTGGCGGGTAGTGGCTGCCACTTGAAGGTTGAGGAGTGCTGATGCGAACTCCTCCTCGCACGGACATCCGTGCGTTTGATCTTCTTCGCCTCAGTGGCTCCGGAGGCGGCTGTTGAAGTGGTGGCTGTGGCGGAGGAGTGACCGCGACAAAACGAGAATCCTCGGAGGGATCCTGCTGCTGTTGCTGCTGCTAGTGAGGCGAGGAGTGGTAAGAAGGGGTAAACACCCAATCATATTGGGCGAACCTCGCCTGGTAACTGTCTGGACCACGATAAGGTGATCCATGGAAAGATGACCCATTAGAAATCTCGATGGGGTGAGTGGGGGTCCCTGTTGGAGGCTCGGCGGGATCCGTGTCTTCGTCCATATCAATCGCATGGTCTCCAGAAAAGTGGTCTTCAGGTCCTAGTGGGTTAAAACCCACTGGTTCTTCAATGTAGTTTGCCGGGTTAAACCGGCTTTGGAAGACAGGTGTTGGGTCGTTAAAGGAATGGTGAGAGTTGGACCGCTGGAGAGGTATAAAAGAAGGCTGTGGGTTGTGGGGCTCATTTTCAGATTGAGGCCCGAAAGAATGGTGATAAGATGGTGACGAACTTAGCGAGACGGATTGCCTCACTGGCTCAATATACGTCCTCCAATGCTCCTGAGGACTGGTACTCATTATGATTGATGGGGTTCGTCTATGTGATGGTCCGGCCTCATGATCGTGGCCAGTGACTTGAGCCTTTCCTCTTCCCCTTCTAAATCTTGGCGGCATGATTGATCCTGTCAACATAAACAAAGATAACAACAAAGGAAATATATAAATAGCAAAAATAAAACAAATCAGGATTTGTCCTAAGTTCTTTGTCTAGACTCGAAAATCGAGGAATGTGCAACTGTGTAACTGAGATTAAACACAAAAGGCTAGTGTTTAATTCACTCAGCGTTGGCTCTGATACCAACCTGTCACACCTCGGTATTTCCACGTATTACCGGTGGGCCCGGTGGGGAGTATCGTGACGTAGTTGATATCATCATAGTCAAACAAGACAATTTTAAATGCACAGCGGAAGCAAAAGATGAATCACATTACAAACCGAATAAATAGTAATATCAAAGTATCACAACGGACTGTAATGGATCCACAGTCGGTTCGAAAGATAAAAAGATTATTGTTCAACAGACTTAAGATCTAAAGCTTGCAAGACTTGATTAATGATGCCAGGAGTAGCCAGCCTATTTCGTCTTGTTGGACCGTGTTCCGACCCTAAACAGTCAGTTGAGAACGTTCATCTTCACGTACGAAGGCGGAATCAACGTAAATGAAGTTACACAGCTTTTCCTATTCAATTCCTTCCTTTTTATTGCTTTCTGATACTGATTTGACAGAGTTTTGCTACCACAAGCATGAAACAGTTTCGCTCCAACATACATGAATGAATGATCAGGTTTCGCTCCTAATCCCTATATATAGTCCCTGTGCTTTCGCTTATATGGCATGTCACATAACCGAAACTACCACTAACCACATGAGCGAAACCTCCTAACTGACACATAAGCGGAACCTCTACAATACATGTTCATAAAAGCGAAACTATTACATAATAACCTAAATTTGACTTTTAAGCTCCTGATGACCTATCTTGACCTAAGACGTAATGCAGACGTAGTCAACAGACATTCCATGAATCAACAGACTCCCCCTTGGATGTTGACGAACTTTTCAGCTCCGAGTCTTCAGTCTTGGTCTTTTCTCCAACTCTCTGTCTTCTCATCATAAGCACTCTATCTTCACAGGTTTAGAATCACAACCTAGCTTTATCTTCAAACTCCCCTTTGACTATTGATCCAGACTCCCCCTTTCACAGACTCCCCCTCTCAATATGCTAGAATCTGAGATATCTGGTTCAAGCTTCCATTGGGAATAATGAAATCCAAACCTGTTTACTCAACCAATAACATTACACACTATATCTTTAACAATAAATCACAAACTCAATCAGCTTTAGAAATCCACTCAAGTACTCAGGTCCAATTTAATGACCCTGATTACTCAATTAACCTACCAAGTCCAACTTAATGACCCTGGTTGATCTTTTGACAATACAGACTGATTTTGTAAAAACTTTTTCAAACATTTTCTGAAAAATGTAACAAGCATCAACTTAATGAACTTGTTTTAACTTTGAAAACGTCTCAAACTTCAACAAAGTAAACTCTCCTCATTCTTCAGCTCAGAACTTTCCTGCATCTGCTTCAATCTTCGAGAATCCAACGATCAACTCTCCACTTTGGTTTGTCAAAAAATAAAGCAGAAATAAAATCTTTTTGGATTTTAATAAAGTGTTCTAAACTAAGAAATAAAATGCAGAAAACTTAAATTGCAGAAAGTAAACAAAGTCAACTATATATAAACTTATTTTTGGCGAGCGTGTCAGGGAATCATATCAGCTTCTCAGACAAATTACTAGTACCGTTAAGCTTCATTACATGCTCAGACTTAAACAATTCACCTCGATTGTCGATATACTGATCCATCTTAAATTCTCACACAAATTTCAATCTATTCAAGATACGATTTAGATGTCTTATGAACTTAGCTCATTCATGTGTCCCACCTCTTGAATATACTCCCGTATCCAGAATCCCAGATATTCAGTCTTACAGGTGAGTATACCACAAATGATATCTGTAAGGGGTTAAATGCGAGGGCTGTGAGAGCTCAGGTCGATACTTCTGTATACGCAGAGAGATGACGGCTTCGACTTTCTGGTGTGTCCCCTTTAGAGGATCTTTTAGTTACAACAGCAGCGACTATCAATTTTATTGTTTCATCAGCTTGCTGAGGGCGATGCTATGTTTCAAGCATTTGCAGAAAGTATTATTCGGGGACTAGGTCAGTACTTCTATACAGCAGAAGTCCCGGAATAATACCCCAGATATCACTGAGTATAAAGACCTAGTATCTCAGAATATGGGACATTTCAAACGAGATTTCAGGGGTTACCTATATATCCAAGTAGTGTTCCCCACGAATTTCACAAGTTTGAAATTTTAGGTTTATATCCCGAATAAATCTACTAAATGTGCGAAAACCTATCGACACATCATCAGTAAGACTGTTTAACTCATTTAAACTTTACAAATCTTTAGCATACTGCAATTGTCTAGCCGATGTACTATCATTTTCCCTTTATACACAAACTCTTTTTCAGTTTTATCATGTTTTTGTATTTTTTCATTTTTTACTGTTTTTGTATTTTCTGAAACTAAACTATATACATCTATCTACTCCCCCTGAATACCAAAACATCTGTTATAACTTGGGACAATTATTTAAAAATAATCTTGAATACAGTTTTACTTATTTGTCGTCCATTTGTACCGGTTAGAAGACCTGGTTAAGATTAATTGACACGCCACAGGTATAATGCCCACAAGGTTGATTCCTTTAAGTAGATTACCAGTTTTTACATAATGCAACTGTCAGGTGTATGCCTACACCCCGTGCTTAGGTCGTGGTCATTTCTTTGAATGATGCCAAGGATATCCGGGACATGGTCATTTAACCCCCAAAGGCCATACACCAAATAATACAGATTAAAACAGGTTATGTAAATGCATTAATCATAATACGATTTAAACGACTACACACCCGACCAAGCGGTATTATTATAATACCGTATCCCAAGCCCGTATAGGGAAAATAAGTTAAAAGTATTTACCTGAGCAAGTATAATTCACAACAGCAAGTACACGTAGCTTTTACCGGGCTCCTAATCTGGAATGAAGGTTTTTAATAACCTATTAGATTCCTAACGGGTCTTTAATTAAGCCTAAACTTAGACCGGTTAGTTTTAAAAGAAGATACGGTTCAAAACGCTCGATTAAGCGAAGACCGGATTAGAATGTGGTTTAGACCCGACAAGCTTGCATACTTGTTTAATATGGGTAAACTAAACACATTCTGGATTTTGAGATAAAAATGATAAGGTTTGACCCGTTTCGGCTAACTTATGCAAACTAGTTACATAAACCGATCCGAACACGAAAAGTGTGTAACGGGTAACCAATTGAATCATGAACAGGCTCCCTGAGTTAATATGCCTTAAATATGTTGTGATATCAGTAGGATACCGTCCATTATGCCCAAAATGAATTTAAACTCAAATTATGCCCTGTAGGGGTATTTTGGTTATTTTAAAGCTCATAAAAGATATTAATTATAAATCTGAGTTTCAAGTCTGATATAATCAGTAAAAACATTTATTTTTATAAGTCATAATAGTAGGGTATTACATATATGTGAAATTTATCATTTATAACCAAACTATGCACTTTGGGGGCATTTTGGTAATTTCACATAAGCTTAAAAGGTCAAATCTGGAAATCTGAGTTTAAAACTTTTGCTTACTGTTAAAGTATAAAAATTTACTAAAAATATCAGTAGGTATCAAACCTTATATGTTAAAAATAGTTTTATCTTATACTATGCGTTAAAAACGCGTAAAAGGCGATTTTAAGTGATTTCCAGGTTTTATATGAAAAGCTGATATTTTTATCATTCCAGAAAGCTTAAAATGTTTTATTTATCATATAAAATCAGTGGCAAAAGGTTTGGGGTCAAAATGTTATGTAAAACTTATTTTATAGACCAAAAGGGCAAAACCGACAATTTCGGAATTAAAGCTATAACCCTATGTTATGCTCAGCCTAAAAATAAATAAAAATCTTTAAAAATCCCAAAATGTTATTTATATCAGTAGATAAAAAGTTTGGTATAAAAATTCGGTTTAGATAGGCTTTATGCTAATTACGCCGTTTAATTAATAAAAGCTTCTTAATTACGATATTGAGCATAACTCCTAATCTAAACCTCAAACTGATGTGAAAATTTAAGGACATGTTTATAATTAAGTAACCAAGGTTATTGTCTTTTCAAATTTTCAAAAATCTCATTTTAAGGTCAAAAGGGCATAACAATCAACATTTAGGCATATAACGGAAACATGCATATGAATCGGATAACTAATGAACCAAGTTGTATAATCACAGAGGGTTATACTAACATGTAACCTGGTCCTAATAAAGCTCTAAGGCATTTCTAAACTATGCTCTAATAGGTCAGAACTGAAAGTCAAAGTAGAAGTCCACTTATGCGACTTTCGGTTCCGAACCGAGCTTAAACTGAAAATTGCCGGGTTGAACATGTTTAGACATGCTCTTACATTAATTACCAAGTTTTATTAATGATAAAACAGGTTGCATGGCTTCTACATTGCTAATTATGTGTTTATTTGAAAATTAGCTTTATGTTGACTTTTTATAATTAACTTTGACCCGACAATTGACCTAGTTAGACTGGGAATCAGAGAGTACCCTTTTAAGGGTTTATTACCCACATAATTACCAACTCATAGGTACTTTCAATTCGAGATTTGACTGGACAAATTGTGATTAATCACGAAGTCAACCTTAATTACGACGGTTTGACTTTAGGCTAATAAACTAAGTAAAACTGAATTAAGAAAGGTTAAGGACACTTACTGAAGTCCTATGCACGACTAATGACCTCTAGGAAGTAGTCTTGAGCTCCAAAAATCTTCAGGAAAGGAGTTATGAAAGTTTGCAAGTGATGTGCTCAATGTTGCAACAAATGAGCTTCTTATATAGGAATTTTAATGCAACAAGATCATGCCAAGCAAGTCTACAGGTGTTATATGATGCTTACAGGTGCCCCCTATGCATGAAATACCATTGGGGCAGCCCTTGGTATGTAAAACAAGACCTTAAAGTCGGTTAAACAGGCTGAAATGTCAGCTGCCAAAGTTTTCTGTCGCTGGCAGGCTCACACGGCCCGCGTAAGAGTCCATAGGGACTTACGCAGCCGGTATCAATGCTCAGAACAAGTTAAACAAGTTTCATTCATTACATTTCAGCCCCTGGTCCTTTTAAAAGTGGTTTTAAGCTCCCATTTTGCACTTTGAACCTTCTAATTTGATTTTTAAGGACCTTAAGACTCAACCCAACTTTGTTAAGTTCTTTGTTAGTTTTATGTTCACCCGAAAAGCCTTAAATTTCAACGTTGACGCTTTTAACCCCTCATATACGAATGTTATCATAACTTTCTCATACTTTATCGAAACCTTGGGAAATTTTTATCACTTATTCTAGTGAGTATAATTAATCGTTACAAAGCTTTGGGTTTGATAAAAGGTCACTCAGAGGTATAAATTAAACATGTTGACACATTTAACCCTTGTAGTTTGTAATCTCTCACTTTCTTCCATAATTAGCTTCGTATGATCCATAATTCATTCGTTTAAGGGTATAAACATCATGTAGGGTTATTCAAAGGTATATTTATCCATTGTTGACTCTTTGAATCCTTTTACACACGTAGATTCTTCGTTTGTCAACTTTAGTCCCTCATAAGTAATCTTTTACACGTTTAAAGTCCATGATACGTGTCGATATAATATTGGACATGAATTTTCGAGGTGTTACAGTTTGTGTTATCGATTTCATTGAGTGAATACTTTATTTTTATTACACTCATCACTGCCATCACCATTCACCACCACAACCAACACCAACACCAACGTTCACAATCACAACCTCCCATCTCCACCACCACCACATACTCCCTCATCCATCCACCACCATCACACCACAACAAACAAATAACATATAAATCACAAAATAATAGAGAAGATTAAACTTTTATACTAAATCCCCTTCAAACGGAATTCCTATGCCGGTGACGAACCCCCTTCAAACGACCATTATCACCAGGAATCCCCTTCAAAATATGTTCTTGGTGGGGTATTTGGATCTGAAATTTTACCGCCGGCTCATCGAAATCTAAGCACTCCACAACTGTTATCCTCTGTTCGTTGAAACGGTTATGGCGCTCAGATCCACCTTCTTCTCCGTCTCTGATCTCAATCAAACCCCGTCGTCGTGTCGCAACCCTCAATTCGGGAAACAAAGCACATGAATTATTGTGGCAGCTAGGGCCGGAGGGGGCAAAACAATTAGAACAAGTGAGTGACGTGAGTGAGCCACACAGGTTGGTTCCATAGGGGATGTAACGGTGAGTTGAGGAGGTGTAGGAGTCAGGAGTGCAATCGATCCAAGTGAATTTGTCACCGAGATGGAGTAGTAAGTTGGTGGATTGAAGAGGCGTTTTGAAGGTGATGGTTATGGTGTAGAGTTCGGTTGATGTGTCTCAGGTGACAGGAGATATGAAAGATGTGGATGAAGTGACGGTTTTGGAGTTGTGGAGAAAGATGAAGAAGAAGAAGAGGGTGAATTGGATGAGTGACATTGGATTTGTTTGCAGAACAAAAGTCAAAATGGTTGAATAGAAAACTGTGTTTAATAAGAGTGGATGTGGATGGATGGTTTTATTTTATTTTATTTTTTAAGAAAAATGATCACTTTGCCCCTGAAGAAAAGGACAAAATAGCAGGATTTTATAAGATAAATATGACCTAATTTCACTTTTAGGCTAATATGGCAATAAAACTGAAACCATAGAGACCCAGATGCAAAAGGTTTGAGTTTTGAACTAAAGTGGCAAAAGTGACCAAACCTTAGGGACCAAAATGGCAGTTTACTTGATTATATTATCATACTTATTCATTTAGTTATGATTAATTTAATGTAATGCTTATTCTTTTTATTCGTTATGATCAATTTAATGTAATGCTTATTCTTTTATAACATTCATGTTATTGATAAAAAAAACAAAGAGAAATAGAGATAAAAACTGAATTCCATTAGTTCATTCTATTCAACATTACAATGTACAGGGATAAACATAACTATAAACCCTAAAGCGCATAAGTAACGGGTTGGGCCAAAAATGTCTGGTTTATAACACTCCCCCTCAGACATTTAGAATTATACACAGTTTAACAACATACTTCAGGATGATGTTAAATAGGTACTTCAGGACCTGAATAAATAAACTGATACTACTGGATCAGTTGTACTGCCTCATTAAAAACCTTACTAAGAAAACCCATTGGGACAAAACTTAGTTAAGGGAAAAAGAGTACAGTGTGTATAATTCCCCCCTTGAATTCAACAAACATCTTTCAATCTGCGGAGACCGATCTTGTATGATAGTTGCTCGAAACTGCTTCTTGGTAAAGATTTTGTGAACAGGTCAGCTAAATTTTCACTTGACTTCATCTGGCGAACATCAATTTCCCCTTCTTTCTGCAAGTCATGTGTTGAGAAGAATTTTGGTGAGATGTGCTTTGTTCGATCACCCTTGATGTAACATACGCTGATCTGAGCTATGCAAGCAGCATTATCTTCATAAATAATTGCCGGTTCCTTCTTGATTAGTTCTAATCCGCATGCTTCTTGTATGTGATTAATCATTGATCTCAACCACACACATTCTCGATCAGCATCATATAGTGCTATCAATTCAGCATGATTTGATGATGTTGCTGTAAGTGTTTGCTTAGTTGACTTCTAAGAAATTGCTGTGCCACCGTATGTGAATACATAACATGTCTGAGATTTTGCTTTGTGAGGATCAGATAGATATCCGGCATCAGCATACCCAACAAGTTGGAACTTTTGATAGAAAAGACCTAAGTCTTGTGTCCCGCAAATATATCAGAATATATGTTTCACCCCATTCCAATGTCTACGTGTTGGATTCGAACTGTATCTCGCTAGTACATGAACTGCAAATGCAATGTCAGGTCTTGTGTTATTTGCGAGATACATAAGGACACCGATCGCGCTTAAGTATGGTACTTCTGGACCAAGTACTTCTTCGCCTTCTTCATGAGGGCCATAAGGATCCTTGTGTGCATCTAGCGGTCGGACAACCATAGGTACGCTAAACGGATGTGCTTTGTCCATATTGAAACATACTAACATCTTCTGGATGTAGTTTGATTAATAGACAAATGTGCCATTGCACAGATACTCAAATTGTAGTCCGATACATAATTTTGTCATACCAAGATCTTTCATTTCAAATTCCTTCTTTAACAACTGAGCAGCTTTCTCTATCTCTTCAGGAGATCTGATGATGTTGATATCGTCAACATAGACTGCTATTATAGTGAAATTTGAGAGTGATCATTTTATAAAGACACATGGACTGATTACATCAGACTTGTATCCTTCCTTTTCGAGATATTCACTAAGTCGATTGTACCACATACGACTAGATTGTTTGAGACCATATAAAGATCTCTGGAGCTTTATAGAACACATATCTCGAGGTGTTGATTTTAATGCTTCAGGCAATTTTAATCCTTTAGGGATTTTCATGTAGATGTCATTTTCAAGTGTCCCATATAAGTATGTGGTGACGACATCCATTAGTCTCATATGAAGTCCTTCAGAGATTATGAGGCCGATTAGGAACCTAAGGGTTATCGGATCCACTATAGGGGAATACGTTTCCTCATAATCAACTCCTGGGATTTGGGAAAACCCTTGTGCTACAAGTCGAGCCTTATATCGTACAACCTCATTCTTTTCATTTTTCTTTATTGCAAACACCCATTTATAACCTACTGGTTTGACGTCTATGGGCGTTCGGACTACAGGTCCGAAAACATGTCGCTTTTCGAGCGAATTTAATTCAGCATTTATGGCTTCTTGCCATCTTGGCCAATCATTTCTGTGCATGCACTCTTCTAAAGTTTTAGGTACGTAATCATTTTCTTTTATTACATCCGTTGCTATAGCATATGCGAATATATTATCAACACGTGTTTTATTCCGGTTCCACATTGTACTATCTTGTACATAATTAGTAGAGATCTCATTTTCATTCGGTACCAGTGTTTGTTCTGAAACTTCATTTTCCTCTGGATTCATAGTTGTCTCTTCTAGGACATTTACCTCTACCGGGTTTCACTTATAATCTTTTGTGAGTTTTCACCAACTACGTTACTTTGCTCTTTTCGTTTCCATGGGTTTTTGTCTTTGGAACCGATTGATCTCCTACGCTTTCGTTGTATAGTAATCTCTTCTGGGATTACTTCAATTCGAGCAGGTGCATTTGATGCTGGTACATGTGATTTTGTCACTCTATTCGTGTCTGTGAATGCATCTGGTAATTCATTCGCTATTCTTTGCAAATGTATGATCTTTTGGACTTCATATTCACATTGACCACTTCGAGGGTCGAGATTTGATAGAGATGATGCATTCCACGTTATTTCTTGTGTTACCAGTCTTTCTTTGTCCTTATCTACCCCTAAGACTGGGAACATTGTTTCATCAAAAATGACAGTCAGCATACCGTGCTGTAAACATGTCTCCCGTCATTGGTTCTAAATATTTAATTATAGACGGGGAGTTAAAACCAATATAGATACCCAGTCTTCTTTGGGGTCCCATTGTAGTACGTTGGGGTGGCGGTATTGGTACATATACCGCACAACCAAAAATTCTAAGGTGGGACAAACTTGGTTCTCGTCCGGAGACCAGTTGTAATGGGGAGTATTCGTGATCAGCAGTTGGTCTCAATCTAATCAGTGCAGCGGCATCCAAAATAGCATGAACCCATGCAGAAGATGGTAATTTACATCTCATTAAGAGTGGTCTAGCGATTATTTGTAATCGTTTGATCAGAGATTCAGCTAAACCATTTTGTGTGTGAACATGAGGTACTGAATGTTCGACATTTATCCCAATTGACATACAATAGTCATTAAAAGCTTGAGATGTGAACTCTCCCGCATTATCCATCCAGATGTTTTTAATTTGATTATCGGGGAAATTGGCTCTCAATTGTATGATTTGAGCTAAAAGTCGGGCAAATGCTACATTTCGAGTAGCTAAAAGGCTCACATGTGACCACCTTGAGGATGCGTCTATTAAGACCAAGAAATAGAAGAATGGTCCATACGGAGGATGAATAGGCCCACAAATATCCTCTTGGATTCTTTCTAAAAATGATGGGGTTTCATGTATCAATTTAGTTTGTGAGGGCCGAGTTATAAGTTTGCCCAGAGAGCATGCTGCACATGATAAGTCTTGTGGTAGCAAAACTTTTAAGTTTTTTGAGAGGGTGCCCGGTTGCACTTTTGATTATTCGTCTCATCATTATGCCACCAGGGTGACCTAGATGGTCATGCCATATATTGAATGTGTCTTTATCTAACAGCTTTTGGTTACTCACCATGTATGATTCGATAGGATTGATATTAGTACAATATAATCCAGAGGATAAGGCTTCTAATTGTTTAACAATTGTTTCTTTGCCATTTTTGTTTGAGGTAATTTGAAGATATTTAATATTATTTTCAGATATTGTTTTTAGGTGGTAACCGTTTTTTCAAATATCTTTAAAGCTAAGTAAATTTCTTCTGGATTTACTAGAATATAATGCATTATCAATAGTTAATTTGGTACCCGAAGATAATGTTATGTGTGCTCTGCCGGAGCCTTCGATAAGGTTACTGACACCAGATATAGTACTAATCGGTGTCTCTGCCGGAGACAACTCAGAGAAAAATTTCATATCTTTGAGAATAGTGTTAGTACTACCGCTATCTACCAGACATTCATCACCAATAGTAGCTCTACTGGATCTAGCATGCATATTTATTTTCAATGAAATCACATGCATCCAAATGAATGTCTAATATCGTGGCTGAAGATGCATCCTCAATCAGATTAGTTTCAGCATTCTTTCCTTTTTCTTTTATCATGCGTTGATATGCCTCAATGAGGTGTTTAGGGGTGTGACATGTGTGGGACCAATGATTTGACATCCCACATTTATAACAAATGTTGCTTTGGTTCCCGCTACTTTTCCCTTTCGAAGGTCGCCCCATATTGTGTCTACTCGATTCACCACCGCTATTTTTAGTGTTCTGGGACTCTCGATGCCATGTATATCCTCGTCCTCGACCACGACCATGACCTCTGCTGGGGCCGTGGCCTCTACCTCTACCTCGTCTGCTTTGATAATTGGCCACATTCGCTTCAAGGAATGGGATTGCACCGACGGGTCGCGATTGATGGTTTTGTAGTAGGAGCTTGTTGTTTTGCTTCGCGACCAGAATACATGATATCAATTTAGAATATTTAGTAAATTTACGT
Organism: Helianthus annuus; assembly: GCF_002127325.2. NCBI lineage: Eukaryota > Viridiplantae > Streptophyta > Magnoliopsida > Asterales > Asteraceae > Helianthus > Helianthus annuus. The sequence continues at coordinate 139,578,925 of NC_035440.2, forward strand.
TCCGGTATTGTTGCGACAGGAGCATGTTTGAGGTATGGAACGTTGAGAAAGTTTTTTTTCAAGCATGTCTTCATCGGTTATTTTTTCACCACATAATTTTAACTCAAAGGTAATGTGGAACAAAGCAGAATTATATTCACTGACAGTCTTAAAATCATGTAGTCGTAAATGAAGCCATTCATAGCGGGCTTTGGGGAGTAAGACCAACTTCTGGTGGTCAAAACGTTCTTTGATGTTTGTCCATAATTCAAGGGGGTCCTCAACAGTTAGATATTCCCGCTTCAGATCTTCGTGAAGATGATGGCGGAGGAATATCATAGCTTTCGCTTTTTCTTGAGGTAAAGTTTGATTACCATCAATAATTGTCTCCCTCAAATTATTTGCCGTCAAATGAATTTTAGCATCAAGAGTCAATGGGAGGTAGTTGTTACCCGAGATGTCAAGTGCGGTGAATTCAAGCTTTGATAAGTTCGACATTTTTTATCTACGAAGGAAAGATTCATGCATTTAAAACGAGCCAATGCATAATATATGAGAACTTCAGGTTCATTTTTAGTTAGAACTTCAAGTTCTAAAGTTGAATCGATGTTTTTACATAAGTGTGAAAGAAATTAAGAATTTGTGCATGTTTACTTTTGTTGTTGTAACTAACTATTTCAAAACAAAGTTAAAAGAAATATTTAGATATACTATAAAATATATAACAATTGTCATATAAAAACCAATATAGATGCTGTGAGATTACATAACAATATTGAAAGACAGTTATAATATTTAGATGCATTTCATTTCATATTTCATAACAATATTGAAAACCAATACTGGTTACAGTTGTCGTGAGATTACATAATAGCATTTATTTTATATTTCAAATAGAGAAAAATGCCCGGATAGTCCCTGTGGTTTCGCATTTTTTCACCTATAGTCCCCAACTTTCTAAAATTACCTGAATAGTCCCCAACTTTTCATTTTTTGTTCCCGGATAGTCCCTGGGTCTAACTTCAGTTTGTTTTCTCTGTTAAATGGGTGTGAAATGACCAATTTACCCTTTCCTTAAAAGGCAAACCACAGGGACTAGATCAGAAACATTATCATCTTTCACCATTAAAACCCTTGTTCCTCTTCTCTGTGTTTTCTCCGGCGAACAAGACCCACTTCACCTCACCCTATTTCATCTCCGATTACCCACCGCCGGCGACCAGCTCTCCAGTGTCAAACCTTCGATCGATCACCACCATCCTCGATTAAATCTCACCCTCATTTACAACAATCATTACCGACCAACATACGCTATTCACCTTCGATTACCCCTTCATCGAACAACTTTCACCATTTATATCGACCACCGAGAACCATCAGTGACCTCCGTGAGACCACCCACCAATTTACAGTAACAGAGAGTGCCACAGAAGTGCAAATCTGAATCATACTTGATCCAAGCTTGACACACTCCACTACCAGGTACATTTACATTGCTGGACCACTTTTGAGCTTTAGTAGAATTAAGAGAGCTAATGCTGATACCCACATGGTCCTCCATGCGAGTATTTTCAGGGGTTAATGGATCCCAATTACGGTTCCAAAAAGTATCAAACTCGACAGCAAAAAATTGGATAGTCGTCGTAATGGTGCCATTGATGGGCAGCCCCATGCTTCCACCACCATATATTTTAGAATTATTCTGAGCTAGAAAGAATGTGAAACCATAGCCATAATAATTACGCCCGTTTGAATCAATCACAAATGTGAAATTGGTAGTGAAGCTTGCTAGCTCACCAGAAGTGCTATTCCAAAGATGAAGCGGTCTTAAGTATGTTGTGCGACCGGCTTGATTACTCACATTAGGGGTCAACTGGATTTCGCCTTAGGTGATATTAGCGCCCGCACCTTGTATTATTATGTCGCAATTTTGTGGAGTAATTGCTGTCAAATTGAAGGTAAGTGAGACAGCAAAAGGGATCCAGAGAAGAAGGAAGTAAGTGATCAAATGGGTTCTAAAGGATACCATGATTGTGGAAACGTGTTTGGTGGATAGTTGCAGAGATGAATCATTCGTGGCTTTGGATTACCAGTTTTAAAGGAGTTCCGGTGAGATGCCGGTGCCTTAGAGAATAGGTAGCGGTGGTGATGGAAGAGATGCGACGGTGAGTGTGAGGTGTGCGGAGAGAGAAGGTTCTAGAGAGAGAAAGTAGAGTGGAGTTAGTTGAAGGAAGGTGGAGAGTTTGAGAAGAAGATGTGTTTGAGGAAAGGGTAAATTGGTCATTTCTCACCAACTTAACAGAGAAAACAAACTGAAGTTAGACCCAGGGACTATCCGGGAACAAAAAATGAAAAGTTGGGGACTATTCAGGTAATTTTAGAAAGTTGAGGACTATAGGTGAAAAATGCGAAACCACAGGGACTATCCGGGCATTTTTCTCTTTCAAATAAATTAAATATTAAATATTAAATAATAATAATAATATAGTAATGGGTACAACTCTAACCCAAACATCTTTATATTAAAAGTTTGTGTAAAGGGTAGATTGCCCCATCCTTGAAATTAGCTTCAATTAGTGAATCCCCTTTCCTGATAGACTCTCCTATACAGCCCATTCGCATCAACCCTATCAACCAAGATCCATTTTCATATTATTGTTTAGTATTTAATGTAATTTTATGGTCCCTGTTTTGTTTGCATTTGATCGGAGGTCGGAGTGCGACGCAAGTACCCAACATTCCTCCACCTTCAGATCTGACATCGAATACGACTTCTCCTCCTTCACCCCGGAAGAAGGTTGAACCAGAATTTGGTTTTTCGGTGAAAGAGAAGCAACCGGTGATTTCAAGATTTACCAACAATCAGAAACCGGTGAAAGCCAGTCTGGAAGGTTAGTTTTTTTTCGTTCGTCGGAGAAAAATGTCCGGGTCAGTTGCTTTCTTTCGTTGTGGTTTAATGTTTTTTTAGGACGTTCGTGCATTGGAGCGGCAGTGACCGCCGGATGGATTGGGGTTGACATGAGTCGACAATTTTAGATCGTAAAACCCCGGATTGTGTGTTTTATAAAAAATATATATTTTCGTTTTAGTTGTTCATGGCGGCAGTTGCTGATGTGATTATTGTCCCTGTTAGTGCATAAGGAAAAAACCCTATACTTTGGTTCTAAAGTGCAGTAAAAGAATTCTTCGTCTAAAACTCTCCAAAATTCAGATTTAAATAAACCGATGCTAGGTAGGTTTACCCAAATCTAAAATCACATATGTGTTGTTCCAAAGAATAAAATCTACGATCCAATTTGAAAAATATTAGTAAAAGGCTTGTATCCTTTCTGTGAAAAATTAATAACGTAGAAATCACATGAGGAAAAAAAAACCTTTTCTTTGATACCATATTTAAATTCGTAATCTGTGACTTATCTTTGGATACACATATGTATGCTGTAATAAAAATAAAAAGAAGACATAGTACAGTGTGAGATATGATGGTGTGTACCAGGATGCGATGAACAATAAATTCCTGTTGAATCCGTCTGGTTGAAGATTGCCAGAAATCCCAGTGGAGAGTAATCGTGCTGATAACGTGATAAAAAAACAAAGAGAAATAGAGATAAAAACTGAATTCCATTAGTTCATTCTATTCAACATTACGATATACCGGGATAAACATAACTATAAAACCTAAAGCCCATAAGTAATGTGTTGGGCCTAAAATGTCTGGTTTATAACAGTTATAAAGTTATCATTATATATGATTTACAGCTTATACTTGCATAACTTATTCTATTATCTCCTAATAATCTATAACTCAAAACATATTATTTTTATTATGTGAAGATATATTTCTATAAAGGTACTTATTTACGAGACCTTTAAAAAAGGTATTTTAGTAAAAGAACTCACTATTATAATGATAATAAAAGGGTTGAGAAAGGGCCGAGTTTTCGACAAATAAAATTGTATGCATTTAGACCGTGGGGTATGGTGGGGCTTGGGTTGGGTTTGGGTTGGGGCATGAGTTGACACGTGGAAAGTTTGATAACTCAATTCAAAACCCATTTTGTATGGGGTATGGTGGGCGTGGCTTGGTTGGCGTGGCCAAGCCACATCAGGTTTTTTTAATATATATATATATATATATATATATATATATATATATATATATATATATATATATATATATATTTATAATCATTAAAAACAACATAAACATACAAAATAATTATCAAAATAAAAAACTATCATTCTTCGTCATTTTCGCCGTCTTCGTCGGTTTCGAACTCAGGAATCGTTGAAACATGATCCACCAAATCAGATCGAAGGTATGTATATCCCTTGACTTGATCAAAAATTCATTTGCCGCTTTATCTTCGTCTGTTACGTTACCTGGTTGGGGGTCATCGTCATCATAGTAGGTAACGACCGCTCTACCTTCATCCTCCAAAATCATGTTGTGAAGAATGATACATGTGTAGATCACGTTTCCAATCTGATCCTTGTCCCATAGTCGACAAGGCATTGCCAATATTCGCCACCTTTTCTTCAAAATACTGAATGCTCGCTCGACGTCTTTACGTGCAGCCATCTAGACCCTGTTAAACCTTAATCTCTTCGGATCTGTGGTACCGTGTCTTGTGAACGATTTTACGAAAACCCCCCACTCTGGGTAAATCTCATCAACTAGGTAGTAACCATACACGTACTCAACCCCGTTTTGTAACACCTCGAAAAATTTCGTCCAATAATGCATTGACACGTGTCACAGACTTCCGGTATGTGAAAATAAACTTTAGAGGGACTAAAGTTGACAAACTGTGAAAACTATGGAACGTAAGGGTCCAAAGTGTCAACAATGGATAAATAGACTCTATAATAACCCTACATAATGTTTATAATGTTAAACGGATGGTTCATGGATCATACGAAGCGGAAATTGCACAAAAGTGAGGAATTACAAACTATAGGGGCTAAAAGTGTCAACATGTTGAATTTATACCTCTGAGTGATCTTTTGGCAGACCCGAAGCCTTGTAATGCTAAAATATACTCACTAGAATATGTGGTAAAAATTTCATGAAGTTTCGTTATCGTATGAGAAAGTTATGGCCAAAACCGTACTTGAGGGGTTAAAAGCGTCAACGTCGAATTTCATGGCTTTTCGGTTGAGCGCAAAGTTAACCGAGGACTTTACCATGTTGGTAAATGTCCCAAGGTTCTTAAAAACCAAGTTTGAGGGTTTACGAGTCAAGATAAATAGCCAAAACCTCGCGTGCGAAGACAGGGACCAAAACTGCAACATTTGAAAAATGTTTGGCTGATCAGCAGACCAGGCGACCCGCCTGGGCAGACCTACGCGGGCCGCGACCCACTGCCAGGTGCAGAATTTCGCGAACTGGTGTATTTGAGTCCGATTTTTGAGTGGGAAACAGCTTTCAGCACCTCCTAAATGCACCAATGGATGGACATGCAAGTATAGACACCTGTAGACTCCTTACAACATCTGATTTCCCTTTATAATTCAGATCAAAGCTTCATTTTGAGGCACATGTGTTAGTAACAAGAACACCTACAAATTCAAGAACTCACAAGAGGCATTCCAGGAGCAATCTGATCGACAAGGCAGCCTCCAAGTGCTTTCTAGGCTTCATTAGGACCTTTGTAAGCATTCATATCATCCTCTAATCCGTTCTAGCATAGATTATTAGTTAAAAGTCAAACCGTTGTTCATATAGTTTGACTTTTCGATTAAACGAATTTGGCTCTGTCATTTCTCAAATTGAAACCACTTATAAGTTGGTATTTATGTGGGAAACAAACCCTCAAAAGGGTATTCTCTGATTCCCACTCTAAGCATGCTATTTGTCGAGTCAAAGATGTTCTTAAAAAGTCAACAGAAATCGTTTTTGCGAAATATAGGATAAATGGTAATGTAGATGACATGCAATCAGTTTGATCATCAAAAATAACTTATAATGAATATAAGAATGTGTTTTATCATAATCAACTCGACAATCTTTAGTATAAACTCGGATCGAAACCGAAAGTCTTATAAAACGACTTTTTCGTTGACTCTCGATTCGGATCCATGCATGCATGTTTGAGATCTGTATTAGAGTTTATTTTAGACCATTTTTATTTATGTTTAACTTTCTGGAATTTTTACAACTTGAGTCTATGCTTAACCGATTCATATGCATGTTTCCGATTATGCTTAAAAGTTGACTATTTTGCCCTTTTTGATATAAAATGTGATTTTTGGAAAAGTGAAAGAGTAGAAATCTTTATTTCTGATTTATAAACTTGCACCGAAAATTTGAGATCAGTTGGTGGTCCAGATTTTGAGTTATGGCCGATATCGTAAAACTAAAGCTTCATGTTACATAATCGACGCATTTAGCGTATAACCTATTTCAGGCCACTTTTCGATATAAAACTTTTTACCCACTGATGTTATGTAATATTTTGGGATTTTTGATGATTTTTATTTAATTTTTGGCTGATCGTATCATAGGTCGCTAAGTTGATTCGGTTAACGCCGGTTTTGACCGTTTAAGCCATAAAATGAGTTTTATACATCCTTTTGACCCCAAACCTTTTTCTACTGATTTTATTTGTTAAATAAATTATTTTGGGCATTCTGGAAATATAAAAATCTCAGCTTTCTTTTAAAAACCCGGAACGGCTCTAAACCGCATTTTTAGCGTTTTTAGCGCATAGTAAGCGTTATACTCATATTAAACATATAAGACTCATACCTACTGATGTATTTAGCATATTTTCATATAATAACAGTAAGTATAAGATTTTGAACTCAGATTTCCAGTTTTGACATCTTTAGCCCTTGTGAAATTACCAAAATACCCCTACGGTGCATAGTTTGATTTTAAATGATAAGTTTTGTTTATGGGTTATACCCTACTGTTATAATATGTCAATTTAAGTATATTTACTGTATAAATCAGACCTGTAACTCAGATTTCCAATTTAACTCTTTTATAATCTTTTAAATGACCAAAATGCCTTTATAAGGCATAAATTGAGTTTAAATTTATTCGGGGCATGATAGAACATAACTTGCTGATATTATATCATATTTAAAGCATATTATCTCAGGAAACTTGCATATGACTCTTTTGGTTACCCGTAACGCCCTTTTAGCGTTCGGTTCGGTTTATGTAACTAGTTTGCATAAATTGGCCGAAACGGGTCAAACGTTATCATTTTTATCTCAAAATCCAGAACGTATTTAGTATACCCATATTATACAAGTATTCAAACTTGTCGGGTCTAAATCACATTCTATCTGGTCTTTCGCTTAATCGTGCGCTTGTACCGTATCGTCCTTAAAACTAACCGGTCTAAGCTTAGGCTTAAATAAAGACCCGTTAGGAATCTAATAGGTTATTATAAACCTTTGTTCCAGAATAGGAGGCCCAGTAAAAGCTATCTACACTTACCAATTGTGATTCATACTTACTCAGGTAAATACATTTTGACTTATTTTCCCTATACGGGCTTGGGGTACAGTATATAGAATACCGCTTGATCGAGCGTACAAATCTTGCACCCTTGGGTATGCAATTGGAATAGTTTGTTCGGCTCGTTTAAACAATCTTGTTTTACTTTAAGCCTTTGGGGGGTTAATGACCGTGTCCCGGATATCCTTGGCATTATCTTACGAGATGGCCACGACCAGAGCACGGGGTGTAGGCGTACACCCGTCGTGTATAACTCTTTAATGTGGTGTGTCTATTAATCTTTAACCCGGACAAGATCCCGGGCTACCAAACGTACGAGTAGCATGTAATTCGTTCACAAGTTTATATTGCATAATTATCCCAAGTTATAAAAAATATTTATGCCATGTGCATTTAAATCAATTTTCAATCATTTTCAAAATGAGTCAGTTAATTTGTATTTACCAGTGTAAACTGACGTATTTTCCCAAAAGGTTAAGTGCAGGTACTATACGTACTAGGCTGGCTGTTTCCTAAAGAGCGTCCACAATAGTCTCGCAAGCTCGGACGACAATAAACTGTTGAACAATATATCTTATTTTATTTGATCCGCCTGTGGATCCGTTTCAACTACTTGTGATATTTATTATTACATTTTAATTAGAGTTGAAATGAATCTATTTCTGCTTCCGCTGTGCATTATTATATTGTGTTGTTTGTCTATGACGATGCCAACTACGTCACGTACCCCACGCCGGGCCCACCGGTGACACGTGGAGATCGGGGTGTGACAGGTTGGTATCAGAGCCAACGTTGAGTGAATTAAACACTAGTCTTTTGTGTTTAATCTCAGTTACACAATTGCACATTCCTCGATTTTCGAGTCTAGACAAAGAACTTAGGAAATGTTCAAATTCCTTTTATTTTTATTTTCTAACTTTGTCTTATATATATTTGTTGTGCCACTTGTTTGATTTTTGACAGGTTCAAGATGCCGCCACGTGTACGAGGAAGGGGACGAGGAGCATTCGCCACCTCTCATGACCATGAGGCAGGGCCTTCGCATAGGCGAACCCCATCAGCATCCCATAACACTGATGCCCGAGATCTTTGGAGATCGTTCGCTGAACCCGCCAGGCACTCAGCATCACTGAGTACCACCCATTCCCTACCACACTCTTTTGGGCCTCACTCTGAAAATGGGCCCCACGACTCCCATGGATCCTTCATTCCTCTACCCCAGTCACCTTATGACTACCCAACACCCGTCTATCAGGGCCTGTACAACCCTGATGTCTATTTGGAAGAACCAGTGGGTCATAACCCACTTGGACCTGAAGACCACTTCTCGAGTGGCAATGAGATGGAGGTCGATGAGGACGTCGATCCCTCCATGCCACCGTCCGGCACTCCAAACCACCCCATTGAGATATCTGATGGGTCACCGTTCAGGGGATCACCTTACAATGGTATTGACAGCTACGAGGAGAGGTTTAAGCAGCACGACTGGGTTTATACCCCTAGCTACCATAATTCCCCCATGCACCAGTCCTACCACAGCTCTCCCGTGCACTCGCAGCATCACTCCCAGCAGCAGCTTCAGCAGCAACCTCAGCAGCAGCAGGATCCTTCTGAGGGATTCTGGCGCGACGTGGTCACTCCGCCGCCGCCACCGCCTCCGGTTTTGCCTCCTCCGCCTCAGAGGCAAAGGAGGAACGCCCGTATGTCTACGCGAGGAGGGATACGCATTGGCACCCCTCGACATTCAGGTAGCAGCCGCTACTCGCCGCTTCACGAGGAGTCAGAGATGGGAGAATCTCAGCATCCCGTCTCAGAGGTTACTTCTGCGCCTATTGCGCCACTGCCGCCGCAGAACTTTGGAGAGCCAATCCCTGCGTATGCTAGCGCAGCACAGTTCAACCCTTTCGAGCCGACTTTTCCCCCAGGTTATGACTATACAGGGGATCCTTACTGGATGGCTTCGGGCTACAACCCTCTCAATCAGGAGAATGCTTTTGGAGGTCCCTGGGCTACGGGACAATCAGCTTTTGGATACTCACCGCAAGGATACCAGCAGCCGCAGCCTCCACAGCCACCGCAGTATCAGCCACCGCCGCCGGCGCCAATGATGTCGCCACCGCAAGTCCAAGAAATCCTGCAAGGGATAAACGACGTGCGACGTGAGTTGCGACAGGAAATGCGGGAAGATCGCCGTCACAATCGCGGAATGTTTAAGAAGATGGTTGACTTGATCAAGGGTAAGGGTAAGAAGGATTATTAAATCCTTTGTTGGTTAGCTCATTTGCTCATGTCCCTGCGAGGACATTTATTCCTGTATTCTACCCCTGCGTGGGTATATTTCTCTTGTTCTACCCCTGCGTGGGTATGTTGTTTCTGTTAACCCCTGCGTGGGTTTGTTTTGTTTGTTTGTTGTTTATTTGGTTTAGCCCCTGCGTGGGCATGTTATTTGAGTTAAAGTCCCGTTTAGGGCAAAAGTTGTACTAGTCTACTTTATTTAAAATGGTTAATTTAAGTTTTTCATTTTATCTATGTGCATGAACATAATATACAAATAAATGAAAAATATCAATTATTATTTGATTTACCATTATAATAAGAATCTTAAGAAGGTAAAACCTAGCTTGAGTGTCTTATTAAAAGGCCTGGCCAATATGGTAAAACCTGGATAAAAAGATTCAAATCTCTGTTAACATCTGCAAACATGTTAGCATTCTTGACTAGCGTGATCTGTAAAATCACACATGTCACCCTTTAATAAAATATCTACAGATTGTATCTGTATACATGTCTGATTATGACATGATGCCTACGGGTTATGACTATGTCATATAAAACAGAAAGGCAGCTGTGGTTTATAAACTCCCTGCCAAGCAAAGGATTATTTGTTTAATTATACAAATTTTAATCCTATAAAAATCTAAATTTAGAATTTAGAAATTTGTCCAAGTGACTAGGCCTATTGTGTCAATATATATATTTCATTCTATGATAAATGCTGTTAAAAGTGCTGAATGAAATTAAATAAATTAACTATTATGGCTATTATTACCATGGTTAATAAATCGTCAAAGAACGATAATATTGTTAGGTTTCTAAATAGACCTTGTCTTTACTTTATTGTAGCTCTTAAAGCTACATGGAAAAATCGGAAGAAACAAACAGTCGTTCTGAAGAACACCCTGATAACACCAAGATTCATGTAACTGGTGCGGAACTACAAGCACTGGTAGAAAATGCTGTTGCCAAGGCCATGGATAGGCAATTCAGGGAATCGAGCGGGACTCGGAGTAGGACCCGGACCGTATCGCACGCCAAGCCCAAGACTCATTCGGAGGCTCATAGCAAGCCGCCTTCTAAGAAAAACGAGCCGAAGAAGGACGATGAGGATAATCACTCCTCCAACCACAGCAGTGTACCGAAACAAGAAATCAAGCAGAAGCATGATACGCACAGCAAGTCCTGTACGTACAAATATTTCGTTTCATGCAAACCCAGAGATTTTACTGGGAAAAAAGGAGCAGTTGACTGCATGACGTGGTTAGATGAGATGGATACGGTTGTTGATATCAGCGGGTGTGCTGATAGGGACGTAGTGAAGTACGTATCCCAGTCGTTTAAAGGAGATGCGCTAGCATGGTGGAAATCTCTCCTACAAGCTGCCGGTAAGGCCACTCTATACAGTATGACTTGGGATCAGTTTGTAGCCCTGATCAAAGAAAATTTCTGTCCACAACACGAAGTCGAAAGGATTGAGTCAGATTTCGTATCTCTAGTGATGAAGAACCTCGACTGTCAGGCATATCTCACCACCTTTAACACTCTATCTCGATTGGTGCCATACCTGGTAACCCCAGAGCCGAGAAGGATCGCCCGTTTTATTGGGGGTTTGGCACCAGAGATCAAAGCGAGCGTTAAGGCATCAAGGCCTACGACGTTCAGATCAGTAGCTGATCTATCTCTCTCACTCACTCAGGATGTAGTCCGGTTGAGAGCCCTTAAGAGCTCGGAGGAAAACAAAAGGAAACGTGAGGACGACACCTCTCGAAGATCGGAGAAACGACACCGAGGGAACAACGACCACAGGAAAGGGTCGGGATTCAAGAAGGGAGATCATCAGTCGGGTGAGAAACCCAGGTGCAAGGTTTGTAGGAAGCATCATTTGGGAGATGCAGGTAGGAGTCTAGATCTCAATCTCAGCAGAAATTATGTGGGATTTGTAAGTCCCCGGATCATAAGGCATTAGATTGCAAGAGGCTTAAGGACGCAACTTGTTTTGGTTGCAATGAGAAAGGGCACATCCGACCTAATTGTCCAAAGAATGCTAAGAAAGCCGATGAGGGAAAGAAGACCAATGCGAGAGTCTTCAAAATGGACGCTAAGGAAGCAGTTCAGGACGACAACGTCATTACAGGTACTTTTCTTGTAAATGATGTTTTTGCTAGAGTTCTATTTGATTCAGGAGCTGATAAGTCATTTGTAGATGATAAGTTCTGTAAATTGTTAAACCTTCCTGTTAGAACCTTAAGTGCGAAGTACGAGGTGGAATTAGCCGATCGAACTATAGAAACCGCCTCGACTGTTCTAGATGGATGTGTTATATCCATTAGGAATCATTCCTTCCCATTATCCTTGCTTCCCTTTAAGCTAGCTGGCGATATAGTGATAGGCATGGATTGGTTATCGCATAACCAAGCCCAGATTGTGTGCAATAGAAAGCAAGTGTTAGTTAAGACTCCGTCTGGTGAGTCACTCACTATCCAGGGAGATACCCAGCATGGATTGCCGGAGCAAGTGTCCATGCTCAAGGCATCCAGATGCCTGCAGAAGGGTTGTGTCATTTATATGGCACAAGTTACTATTGATGAGCCAAAGCCAAAGATCGAAGACATCCCTGTCATCTCAGAATACCCTGAAGTATTCCCTGAAGAACTCCCCAGTTTACCACCGGATAGGCAAGTGGAGTTTCGAATAGACATCATTCCGGGTGCAGCGCCAGTAGCGAGAGCACCATATAGGTTGGCACCAACGGAAATGAAGGAGTTGAGGACGCAATTGGATGATCTGTTAGCTAAGGGTTTTATTAGACCTAGCTCGTCTCCTTGGGGAGCGCCAATCTTGTTTGTTAAAAAGAAGGATGGATCGATGCGTCTGTGCATCGATTACCGTGAGCTTAACAAGGTCACTATCAAGAATAGGTATCCTTTACCTAGGATCGACGAATTGTTCGATCAGTTGCAAGGAGCAAGCTACTTTTTGAAGATTGACTTGAGGTCGGGCTATCATCAGTTGAAGGTCAAGGATGAAGATGTACACAAGACAGCGTTTAGGACTCGTTATGGACATTACGAGTTCCTAGTGATGCCCCTTGGGCTCACTAACGCACCAGCCGCATTCATGGATCTCATGAATCGTGTCTGCAAGCCTTATCTAGATAAATTCGTCATCGTCTTTATTGACGACATCCTTATCTACTCGAAGAACCAAGCTGACCACGAGAAACACCTTCGTTGTATTCTCAAACTTCTACATCATGAGAAACTCTATGCCAAATTTTCGAAGTGTGAATTTTGGCTTCGGGAAGTCCAATTCCTTGGACATGTAGTAAGCAAGCGTGGTATCCAAGTAGATCCCGCTAAAGTAGAAGCAGTCATGAATTGGCAGGAGCCGAAGACTCCTACAGAGATTCGCAGTTTCCTCGGATTGGCTGGATACTATAGGCGATTCATCGAGAACTTTTCAAGGATTGCTGCGCCCCTAACTTCGTTGACTCGTAAGAAGATTATGTTCGATTGGGGCCCTAAGCAGCAGGAATCCTTCGACATCCTGAAGAAGAAGTTGAGCAATGCGCCAGTGTTGACATTGCCCGATGGTATAGAAGAATTCGTGGTGTATTGTGATGCATCACACACTGGTATGGGTTGTGTACTCATGCAGAGAGGCAAAGTTGTCACACCCTGGCTTTGCGGAAGCGTGGTTAATTTGGTGTGACTTCTTAATACCATAGCTTAATCATAACAAGCTATATGAATTAAAAATATGCAAGATCATCCATTAAAATAAAAATCAAAACATTGTCTTAACGGGTTAACACCCAACAACCATAAACTTGTCTAAACATTACAAATCCAAACACAACATAAACATGATTCAAGGACTGTGACTTGTCCAGGTAAGAGTCACATTCCCCGAACCCTGGATGACCTTGGTGCCTAATGCAGCGGAAAACAAGCCATACCGCGCCAGATCGTTAGTTTCCTGAAATACATGTAAGTTGAAAAATCAACAATAATGTTGAGCGAGTTCATGCGATAGTGAGTAAATAAACCTTTATCTTTATCAAAAACCTGGTATGTAGCAAATAAGGAAAAAGAGATCACCAATGGTTTGCAAGGCCATTGATATGTGTGAAATGCAAGTAGGAAGGCTCAAACCTAGCAAATTTATGCGTCGGGAACAAAGTCATCCCAAGGTCCGTTATGCTGGACCTGGGACTGGGCTCGCTACACCCAAATAGATCTACCGCTCCTGCCCCTCGGTCCTACCCTGAGGATTAATGACCTCAAGTTTCCGCCTACCCATTCACATGATCTAAAAGTAACCCTCCTTACGCTAACCATACCATGTATAAAGTAATCATAACCATTGTAACATGCATTTCACCCCCGCAGTTTAGAAAACTGAAAACAGTTAAGAGAAAAGGGGGACATGAACTAACAGTCAGTGCGTCGCTAAATCAAGCACTCCAAATGTCCGAAAGCTGTGCAACGACCTACATGTGCTAATTCTATTAGACGGATGGCCGTGCTTTAGCTTTATAGTTTAATTTTCGGGAAACAGTTAGACAACCGTTCCTTGTATATATTTGGTAGTTAATCTCCTTCCCAAGGATGGGGGAATTAATACATGCGCGTTTATAATATTAAGTCTCACTTAATATAATTTTACTTCTCATTCCAAAATATAAATATCTTTCTCAAAAAATATTATATTTTCTCTACACATAATATTTTCCAAAAATAATACGTTGACAACATACTCGTTTATGAATATTTCCGTATTAAGCGTAAGTTACGTTTTGGCGAGTTAGTGGTAATAGTAATTACCGTTGTAACTTATATGTTTGCCGTGTAAGCGTTTGCATTATTTTGGGTTCGTCAAAGTTTGTAAATATTATTTTTACTCTAAAAATAATATTTATATATTTTCACAAAATAATCATAAACAGTGTGGTGAAAAATATATTTATCGAATAAATATTTATCACGTTTAGTTTTTGTGAAAATCCCACCTCCGATTATTTAATAAATAAAGTCTTGGCGAAATGTATTTTGAAAACATTTCAAAATAGTTTAACACTTGCAAATAATTCTAAGTGTTAGATTTTAGAAAAAATTCGCCAGAGTTTCCCCTGTAACTGGAGGTGGCCACGCTTTCAAGCGTATCATTTTCTTTTACAAAATCATTCCAACACTTCTTTAAATCAACCAATAATTTTCCGATACTTCAAACTAGTTTCAACACATCAAACTTGTAGACTAGTATGTAAAATCGCATTATTACATGAACTTGTAGTTTTTCCGAAAGTCATAG
The DNA here is from genome assembly GCF_002127325.2 of Helianthus annuus. NCBI lineage: Eukaryota > Viridiplantae > Streptophyta > Magnoliopsida > Asterales > Asteraceae > Helianthus > Helianthus annuus. The sequence continues at coordinate 139,593,968 of NC_035440.2, forward strand.
TGTAGATCACCTTATATTTAGTGGATCTATGTATAAAATAGTTTAGTCTTGTAAAAACCCCGTTTTTAGAACAAATCATCCTTTACAACTTCCCGACAACTTTTATAAAAATTGTTACTTTGTCGGATCTTTCGTTTCACAAGTGTTTATACACTTGTAGTTTGTAAAAATCATATTTGTTAACATGTCACCCAACTTTTATAAAACATGATTTTCTCGACACTTGGTTCTACGAATATACCACTTGTACATACGTAGATCGGCTCGTTTTAAATATTATTTTACAAGTCAAAATACTTTTACACAAGTTCATGTTTCTCGTGTGGTGGAGTTTCACCTTTTAACCCTCGTACTGACAGAAACAAGCTTATGTCAAGATCTATGATCTTAACAAAGTCGGGTTAAACGATGATAAGAGCCACCACATCGTAGATCGGGCCTCAATAATCAACATATTCAAATACTACAACTTTTACACATGTTATGAGCTTTTAACCAACAATATTCGAGTTTTAGTAGACTTTATAGATTCAAAACGCATGATTCCGACTTTTAACCGTTAAAAATCATATTAACCACTTTAGATACGATCGAGAGTGAGTTTTAAACATTATACCTCTAGCTCGGGGCTAGGGAAGAATCTAGTCGAAAATGGCGTGGATAAAAGCAAAGAAACGAGGTCCTTCAACTTCCGCTTGCTTCAAGGTTCCTTATACGTGACCCGTAAGCCTTGTAGGTACTTGGAATGGATGAACAAGAGCTCGAAAATGGGTGGGTGGCTATGGGTGTGTTCGGCCGAGAATGGGGAGAGAGCAAGAGAGTGTGTGTGTGTTGGTGATTGGGAAGTGTGAGATCTCTTGTGCTAATCTCTTGTATTTATAGACAATTTTAGGATTATCGTCCAACGGATCTCGTGTCCCCTAGATATTAAACATACACCAATTAAATAATCAACATGTGTACTTCCTTGTTCCCTTGGTTTGGCCGATCTCTTTAGGGGGGGGGGGGGTTATCCGGTTCGTTTCCAAGTATATAGTTAGGACTTAGTTTAGTTAAGCAGGTTACTTTAGGGATTAACCCCGTTAGTTGCATGATGCGTTGTAAAGCGGGTGTTAAGGTAATCAGGGACCCTAACTGGCTCAGAAAAAGGCTAACAATATTTCTGACTATATTTTTATGTTCCGGGTATTGTCCGGTTGTTCGGTTGGATAGTAATCCGTTAAAGTGCTTAAGTAATCCTTTAAGCGTCGTAAATAATATTTTTAGCGACACAATTTATTCTGCAAAGTGTCAGGAATATTTCCTTATGTTTTGGCACTTTATTAATTTGCTAGAAGCTAGTATGTTGATAAAAGTGCTGTGTTTCGTGCTTAGAGTACGTTTTAGGCACATCCAATCATTACATCTTATTCCTAGAGACGCAGTTTAACAACCCTTGTATCCCTACACACACTGGGTGTAGTATAATATTTCTGGCTCATACAGGCCTTTAGAGGCAGTGTTTGCCTGATGCTGGCTATATCAGCATGTTCAATAGGTTATCCGTTCAAATGCTACTGTGCTTTTGTGCATCATGTTTGTGTCACTAGAGTTCAGTAAGTAAATAATGTAGTGACGGAAATAAAAGTATGATGCAGATATGTACAAGTATCAATAGTCAAGTAGCAGTTTATCAGGAATCTCAGTTAAGCACAGTAATTAAGCAACAATTAATAGTTAATTAAGTCGTACGGATACCTGGTTTAGTGAGGGTTGTCACATTCTCCCCCTGTTAGAAAAATTTCGTCCCGAAATTTTAAGTTCTGCTTGTAGAAGCAGGGTTCTCAGGAAATAAGTGGGGGTATTTCTCTTTCATTCGGTCCTCACGCTCCCAGGTGAATTCAGGACCATGTCTAGCATTCCAACGAACTTTGACGAGCTTGACACTGCTCCGGCGGGTCTTGTTTACTTTCCAATCCGTGACCTCGACAGGTTCTTCAACGAAGTGGAGCGTGTCATCAACATGAATTTCGTCGGTAGGAATGGCAACGTTATCTTGAGTTGGACTCTTCTTCAAATTGGATACATGAAATGTATCGTGAACACCATTCAGTTCGGCAGGTAGGTCCAACTTGTAAGCTACTAACCCGATTCTCTCCAAGATCTTGAATGGTCCAATATACCTCGGGTTCAACTTTCCACGTTTCCCAAATCGTGCCACACCCTTCCAGGGTGATACCTTCAACAAAACCATCTCACCAACCTCAAACTCTAGAGGTTTCCTGCTTCGATCCGCGTAGGCTTTCTGCCTGTCACGAGCCGCGCTGATACGGTCGCGGATTTGCGCGATCTTATCTGTGGTTTCCTGTACCATTTCAGGACCAACCAATTGTCTATCACCTGCGTCAGCCCAACAAAGCGGCGATCTGCACTTGCGCCCATATAAAGCTTCAAACGGCGCGGCACCAATACTGGTGTGGTAGCTGTTGTTGTATGAAAACTCAACCAGGGGTAAATGCTTATCCCAGCTACCGCCCAAATCCATCACACATGCTCTCAGCATGTCTTCTAACGTCCGAATCGTTCGCTCGCTTTGACCGTCGGTCTGTGGGTGAAATGCAGTGCTCAGATTCAACTTGGAGCCAAAAGCTTCCTGTAAGGATTGCCATATCCTTGACACGAACCTTCCGTCTCTATCAGAGATAATCGAGAGTGGTACTCCATGGCGCGTAACAATCTCTCTCATGTAAATCTCAGCCAATTTACTCGTATTATCCTTCTCGCGGATAGGTAAGAAGTGTGCTGACTTCGTTAAGCGATCCACTATCACCCAGATAGTGTCATGGCCTCTTGGCGTTCTTGGTAATTTCGTAATAAAATCCATGGAGATTTGTTCCCACTTCCACTGGGGAATTTTTGGTTGCTGCAGAAGTCCCGAAGGCTTCTGGTATTCCGCCTTAACTTTGGCGCAAGTTAAACATTTGCTTACGTAAATAGCAACATCGCCTTTCATCCTAGGCCACCAGTAATAATCCTTAAGATCCTGGTACATCTTATCCGCTCCAGGGTGGATAGAGTACCGCGACTTGTGAGCTTCATCAAAGATAACCTCTCTTAAACCACCAAACAGAGGAACCCAAATCCTTTTCTCAAAACACAACGTTCCTTCCCTGTTTGGCACCAATATCTTCTCCATCCCACGGAGATATTCTTTCTCAAGGTTTCCCTCCTTGAGAGCTTCCTTCTGTGCTGCACGAATGCGCGAGGAAAGGTCGGTTTGAATTATCATTTCCATAGCCCTAACCCTTATGGGCTTGATTCTCTCTTTACGACTTAGGGCATCAGCGACCACATTCGCCTTCCCTGGATGATACTTGATCTCGCAGTCGTAATCGTTCAACAACTCGACCCATCGCCTTTGCCTCATATTCAACTCCTTCTAGTTGAATATATGCTGGAGGCTCTTGTGATCTGTGAAGATTGTGCACTTCGTACCATAAAGGTAGTGTCTCCAGATCTTTAAGGCAAAAACCACTGCACCTAGCTCCAAATCGTGTGTGGTATAGTTCTTTTCATGCACCTTCAGTTGGCGTGATGCGTAGGCGATAACCTTTTGACGTTGCATCAACACACAACCCAATCCTTGACGCGATGCGTCGCAGTATACCACAAAATCATCAGTGCCTTCTGGTAGAGCTAAGATTGGCGCGTTACAAAGCTTATCTTTCAATATCTGAAATGCTTCATCCTGTTTGATTCCCCAATCAAACTTCTTATCCTTCTGCGTGAGGAGTGTCAACGGTTGAGCGATCTTTGAAAAGTTCTCGATGAACCTTCGATAATAGCCAGCCAAACCCAAGAATTGCCGAATCTCGGTTGGCGTCTTTGGCGTTTCCCAATCCTTGATCGCCTCGATCTTGGTGGGATCCACGTGGATTCCATCACCGTTCACCACGTGCCCAAGGAATTGCACTTCCCTTAGCCAAAACTCGCACTTAGAGAATTTGGCGTATAACTGTTCTTTCTTCAGCAACTCTAGAATAGCTCTAAGATGTTGCTCGTGCTCAGCCTCTGTCTTTGAATAAATCAAAATATCATCGATGAATACGATCACGAACTTATCCAAGTACGGCTTACAAACTCGATTCATCAGATCCATGAACACAGCAGGTGCGTTTGTCAACCCAAACGGCATAACGAGGAACTCGTAGTGTCCATATCGAGTTCTGAAGGCTGTCTTTGGGATACTCTCCTCTTGTATCCGTAGTTGATGATATCCAGATCGAAGATCGATCTTTGAGTAGAAACTTGAACCTTGAAGTTGGTCAAACAGATCATCGATTCTTGGCAAAGGATACCTATTCTTGATCGTCAGCTTGTTCAACTCTCTGTAATCAATACACATGCGGAAACTGCCGTCTTTCTTCTTCAGAAACAAAACTGGAGCTCCCCAAGGCGAGAAGCTCGGTCGGATAAATCCCTTGTCTAACAACTCTTGAAGTTGTGTCGACAGTTCTTGCATCTCAGACGGAGAAAGTCTCTAGGGTGCCTTAGCCACAGGCGCGGCGCCTGGAACTAAGTCGATGCGAAACTCCACTTGCCTCTGAGGCGGCAAGCCAGGCAAGTCTTCTGGAAAGACTTCTGGGTATTCACTCACGACAGGGATGTCTTCGATCTTCGGCTCAGCAGCCTTTTTATCCACAATGTGTGCCAGAAAGGCAACACATCCTTTCTGCAAACACTTCCTTGCTTTCAGGCAGCTAATCATCCTCAACGGCGTCTCACGCTTCTCCCCATGAACAACAATGGTCTCACCATCATTGGTCGGAATACGAATTATCTTCTCGTGACCAACTATCTCTGCTTTGTTACTCGATAACCAATCCATCCCTACTACCACGTCGAAGCTTCCCAACTGGACTGGTAGTAGATCCAGAGCGAACTCACGCTCTCCCAATTCAATCACACCACCTCGAATCACTTCATTGGCTTCTACCAACTTCCCATTTGCTAATTCGATCGAGTACGGAATATCTAACTTACTAGCAGCTAAACCAAGCATGTTTCTAAATTCTAGCGATACGAAGCTATAATCGGCACCAGTATCAAACAAAACGGATGCATAGCGTTGGTTTACAGGGAACGTACCAGTGACTACATTGGGATCCTGGCGCGCTTCCCGTGCTTCTATGTTGAAAACTCTTCCGCGTGCCTGGTTTAATTCTGGGCAATTCCTCTTGTAATGCCCAACATCACCGCAGTTAAAACATCCGGGCCTCTGCCCGTTCCCACCATTGTTTCCTGCTTGGCTGTTTCCCTGGTTTCGATTCATGGCGCCCGCTTGATTAGCATGATTGGCACGGTTTCCATCACCTCCGTGGTTTCCTTGTGGGCGGTTTCCACCGCCACGATTGTTCTTATTCCCATATCCTCCTTGGCCTCCCCGGCCAGCAGTGGCCCAACAAGTCTCCTTCAGGTGCCCAGCCTTTCCACATGCTTCACAAACTTTTATCCCACAATGACCAGAGTGATGTCGTTGGCATGAGTTGCACTTGGGCTGTGCACCTATATATCCCTTACTTTTCTTTCTACCACCAGCTGAATTTTGAGCTGGCGCATTCGATTCCCCTTTCTTAACCACCATCCCGGTGCCCTGCTTGAAATTCGATAATTTTCGCTTGTTACCACCTGAAGACTCCACATGAGTCTCTTTCTTCATCGGCTCGACTTCATCAAACTTGTTCAACCGAATTGCCTCTTCGGTGAGAGCCACACTCAAATCAATGGCTTCAGTGATTGTCGCTGGTTTGGAAGAGGTCACCATACTAATGATTTGAGGAGCTAGTCCCCAAATGAAACGTTCAATTCTCTTGAACTCCGGTGTAACCATATATGGTACCACATGCGACAAGTCGTGGAACCTCTGGACATATTCAGCTATCTTCGAACCTTCCATTTTTAGGTGCCAGAACTCGGTCTCCAACCTCTGGATTTCGGCGCGAGAACAGTACTTTTTGCACATGAGTTCTTTCAACTCTGTCCAAGTCAGTGCGTAAGCAGCAGCTTCGCCAAGTGTCTGGACTTGTAGATTCCACCATGATAGGGCTCCATCCACAAATAGCCCTGAGATGTAAGTGACTTGTTGATCCAGCGCGCATTTGCTCACGCGAAGTACGGACTCGGTTTTCTCAGCCTAGCGGACGAAAGCAACAGCACCTCCTGTGCCATCGAAGTTTACGGGCTTGCAGTCCAAGAACTGTTTGTAGGTGCACCCATGAGGTGGATTGTTGTTGTTGCCCGTGTTGCCAGAGTTGCTTCCACTCATTCCTCCTTGAGAGGCAGCATATTGAGCAATAGCAGCAACAATGACTTGCTGTAGTTCGTCCTGAGTAGTAGGCATTGGCTGAGGTTGACGTCTTGGCGCCATCTTCTAAAGATGTGTACGTTGGTCAGGCCATAGTAAACATACGAATATAGTAATAGTAATAGCACATAACATCTCATGTTATCAATATATCACACACAACATCCCATGTTACGATCATTATACACACAACATCCCATGTCCCAACATCCCATGTCACAAGTATTATATACACAACATCCCATGTCCCAACATCCCATGTCACAAGTATTATATACACAACATCCCATGTCCCAACATCCCATGTCACAAAAGTATAAATAAGCAATCAAGTGAATCAGATATGGTGAGAATACCGCGATTGCTATATTTATCGAGACCATAATGTAGTAAGTGTGGCATACAACCATCAATCAAATAGGGGCTACATCACCCCTGTACAAAACTATATCATATCAGTATCACATACATCAGGTACATCAAATAAGTATCAACAAAAGTCAGTAACATCAGGTGGTCTCCAAAAGGCTGTGCAGTCACAATCGCTGTCGTCTCACCAACGTCTACCTCTATAGCACCGATGAGCTCTATGCGGATGGGGGTGGAGGAGGGGGAAAGTGAGTGTAGAGTAAGCGGCGTAGATGAAGCCAGTCCTCCTTCATCGCCTGCTGAGTGTGAATAACAGAAGCGATCTGCTGCTCCAAAGTCAGAAGTCGGGCAGCGAAGTCCGGGGGTAATGATCGAAACGGCTGAAAAGGTGAGGATGTCTGACCATTGACATGGACCTAGTGATAGCTGAGCTCTCTCGAGCTCCTGGAGTCGCTGCGTATGGGACTCATGCTGATGGACAAAGGACATCAAGACGTCCTCTATGGTGTGCCCCATATGGAATGGATGATATGGATCAGTGGGTGGCATCGGAGAGGAAGATGACCAAAGCAGTGGCGTGCTGGTGGGATCGAATGGTGCTGCATGAACAGGTGAAACGGAAGATGGAACAGATGTCATCTGGGGCACGAAAGGAATAGACATCAGTATGTGCCCAAAAGGGTGGGCTGAAGAGCCCTCTCCAGGCCTCGCTGGAGGTATAATCTGAGGGATCGGAAAGGTGAAATCATCGGATCGTGTCACAGGGATCTGAAATGAGAAATCAGCATGATGTGCATCAGTGTGATGTGGGGGAAACGGTGGAACATCCTCGTCAGCAGGTATCCAACCATGCTGAGCGTCCTCATCGGGTGGATCCAGGTGATCAGCAAACAGAGCGTGCTCAGGCTCGAGGGGAACAGGATCAAATGGAGCAATGACAGGGTCAACTGGTGCAACATGCTCAACTGGGTGGTCAATAGGGATATCAACAATCAAAGGGGGATCAACAAAAGGTGGATCAACAACAGGATCATCAGCTATAACATGGTCGTCAACAATCAAAGGAATGTCCACAAGATGGTCACCAACAGGTGGGTCTGCTAATATGGGCTCATCAGGAACGCCGGCATGTACCAGGTCATGCTCATGCACAGGATCTAGAGCAACTGCCTGCTCTGGGCCAAGGCAGGCTCTGGGTCATCAAAAGCCATATCAAAATCAAACTCTGGATCAATAGGGTCAATGGGATCAGCAGGATCCTCCACGTGCTGGTCCATCGGGATGTACTCAATGTCATGATCGGGGTCAAATCCCGGAGGAAAGACGGGATCAGAATCCTCAATATCGTCGTGCTCGAACACAAAGCTCGGAATAGGTGCGGCAGAAGATGCCTGATCGGGGTCCGAGTCGTGTACAAAATGCTGCGTGCTCAACCTCGTGAGATGGTGCAGATGCCACAGACTCAAAGGAGTCTGGGACGGGCGAATGGGCGGGCGAGTCCTCAACAGGAGCACCAGTGATCATCAAAGATCGCCAGCGGGAAGAGGGGCTGCATCAGGAATCTCATCCTCGAAAGGCTCGTCCTCAAAGAGATCAACATCGCCGTCAGCCTCGGCGTCGGGTAGCAAGTCGTATGCTGGATATGAAGCAAGGGGTATGGGAGCTGGAATCGCTACCAAGGGAAGATACTCAGCAGGTGGGTCATCGATATGCTCATCAGCGAAAGGTATAGGTGCCGGAATCACTGCCAGACGGCGCTGAAAGTCATCGTCATCAGTGCTCTGTGAAGTCGGAGGTATGCACCTCGTGCTCTGAAGACACATTGTCGTCCGATACTATGGGTAAAGGTCCGTGGTATCTGAATCACCCGTGGCTGGTGAGTCCATGGGTCTGTAACATAAACACAAACATGCACAAAAACCAGTAAATCAGGTAATCACACAAGTTACCAAGTAATAATCACATAATCCTCCTAGTCCCACTAGCCTCCCAGCCTCCCCAGACTGTCCTTCCTAGTCCCACTAGCCAAATTCTCCCAGCCTCCCAGACTTGACTACTCCCTAGTCCCACTAGCAATTCTCCCAGGCCTCCCAGACTGACTCCCTAGTCCCACTAGACAACTACCTCGATCCATTAGATCGAGCCTCGGCCTCCCAGACCGAGCCTCAGTCTCCAGACCGAGCCTCAGCCTCCCAGACTGAGCTAAAAATAATAAATAAAATATGCTCAACATTTGTTTATAAAAACGTTTTGGATCTGGACTTAAGTGGTATGCAGTAAAAAATTTTCGTGAGAGCCCTAGTGATCATAGTCTAGACTCAAGAAGGAATCCTTTCGCTATGATCAGAGCTCTGATACCAAGCTGTCACACCCTGGCTTTGCGAAAAGCGTGGTTAATTTGGTGTGACTTCTTAATACATAGCTTAATCATAACAAGCTATATGAATTAAAAATATCAAGATCATCCATTAAAATAAAAATCAAAACATTGTCTTAACGAGGTTAACACCCAACAACCATAAACTTGTCTAA